>NW_020223858.1:186075-424634 GCF_003070985.1 Temnothorax curvispinosus | reverse complement strand
CTCTCTCTCTCTCTCTCTCTCTCTCTCTCTCTCTCTCTCTCTCTCTCGCTCTTTCTCGATACTCGGAGTTCAATTAGCGCGCATATACACACATACGCGCGCGCGCGCACGTACAGAGAAGGATTGTGTTTCACCTGTCAGGAGCGTATCCAGAAATGAATCTTGAGTCACGAGTCATTTTTTCTCTCATCAATACAGTCAATAAAATTATACATATCACATTTTGTTTTTTTTTTTTATATTTATCAATGGATACAAGAGCATATACATGAAAAATACGACAATCTATTTCTTTTCTTGTTTATATTGAGAAAATAAAGTACAAAGAGATAGCTTATAGGGGTGCAAATGCATTAGTGCATCCCCTCTGCCCATAACTATACCCGTCACGCTCCGGCCACGGAGCGTATCCGAGGTTCGCGCACTCGTCTTTCCGATTTTTATTTCTCGTCGCATAACATCGATATCGAGAGTTCAATTAACACGCACATAAATGTTTTACGCGAGTGTGCGCGGACCGACCGGTAAAAGGCCGGGGTCCGGGGAAAAAAGTTGTCAGGGAGCGCTGCGTATATATATCCGCGGGCGCGGGTTACTCTATATATACATAAGCGGATATCGCGTACACACAAAATACCACGTATGTTTATACAAAAGACGCGGGCTTGTAAACTTGCGATTTAAGCTTGCGTAAAGGCATAAATCAAACTGAGAATCACGCGCGACGAGACTTATATTGCCGCGCCCAACGTAAAGCGCGGGCCATTGGGCTATAAAAAAAAATCCACCTTTTTTGCACCGCTGCCGCCTGGAAAAATAGCGAAATCCAGTCCAGTCCTCCGCCACGCGCCCGCAACGACGCTGTTTGTTATTTTTTTCAATTACCTTCGTTTACGCCGCTTTGCGTTTTTCATTTTTCTTAGTATCGCACACATGCGATATTTTCGGGATATATTTTTGATGATATTTCGATCTTGTGTCATTAAGCGCGTTATCGCTTTTCCGCATTCGAAGATATATTATCCCTCTTTGAATATGTTACTCTTCTATCGATCAGGAATGGTTCGGAAGTACTCTGCCGAAATCTTTACTCATCGTTATCTTACAAATGAAACGGATAAAAATAAGGGATATCGTTATTTCCATCGAGGCGAAGAACGGAAATTATTGATTATCAATAGTCTTACTTATACTCATTAGTCTCATTAGGATTGCTATTCTCTGTGACACTGTTTCGGAAACTTACCAGCATCTCTTCTGTTGAAACGGTTCCTTATATTTTCGCGACCGGAATATTTGAATTTTCTTTCCTCGACCGTCGTAATTTCTCGAAATAAACGATACACGTTGAATAACGAAAGCGCACGGAGCGATTATCGATCCCCGACCAATTTGATAATTTCGAATTTTCGCCGTTCGCGTTCCTTCTGCATTCTTTTTTTTCCGCCGTTTGCGAGCGTTCCAATTAGTGCTCGCATTAACATCACCGATCGGCGGTGCTCGCAAACTACGAGCGAGCGAGCGAGCGAATGAACGAAACTATTCGTGTTGCAAATGCGAGAGGACGTGTAACGCACGAAAAACGTCGCAAAATTGCGTCGACGGCGGGACGGGTCGTTTCATGCACGCGGTTTCGGCACGGTGAAAACGCGAAAATCGAACAAAAGTCGTTCGAAACAGTGAGGCTTATTTCTGCGTCGCGCACCCGAAAAACAGGACCGAAGTACGAATCGACGAGTCGTTAGAATCGATGATCATGGACGTATCGGTGGAATCGACGACAATCCGGCGTGCATGCGTATATCGAGAGGTAAAACCGATGCGGCGAGCCGATCGGTCGGAATTTTCGAAAGCAATCGAACGGGTTTGTTCGCCATCGTGACCGTTAGTCCAATTGAAATTACGAACAGTAGTGAAACGAATGGATTTGGGCGCCGCCGCTGCCCTTTTCGGCCTATTATTGCCGTCGAGAGCGATTAATACTCTACCCGAGGAGAAAAATGGAAAAGCGAATACACGGGATCGCTCCATTACTGCCGAACGAAAATTTAATGCAAGATCCTTTGACGAATTTGCGGTCGATTTCCCCGAAAGAGTATCTGATGGATTTGATGGGCGAAGAGGACTTCTCTATAGACGGAGAAGAGCGTGTTCGATGGAAAAAAATTTCCATTCCAGCCGCAATGTTGCCGACCGTCGAAAAATTCGTGGGTGTTAGCGAATAACGAGAACGATACCTTTCCCCTTTTTTTTTTTGATGAAATAACACGATACCGGCTTGACAAAAGTCACGGTCTTATCAATGCGTATTGTTGTTAGAATATTGTCGTGATATTTTTTTTCTATAACTACGCGCGCGACAATTGTTATATTACAGAAAAAAGATTAATTAGAAAATTGTTTTGTCGGAATTTCGACAGAAACCATTTAAAGGTTTTTTTCGAGAGTGTGCGCCGGTATCGGGCGGTAAAACCTTTAACTGAAACAGAAAGCAAAACTAAAAAAAATTGCTCTCGTAACGCTTTGTCAATAAAGTCGACAAGGAGTCACGTCACCGGAAAATATCCAGAGAGATTAATCAGATACGTTAATATCGAGAATACATTTCGATGCTCGTCTGCAAGCTGATAAGCGTAATTTGTGGTGGCGAACATGTCCGAAACACGCGGGAATTAATTCGAATGGTCGGAGGAGGGTAAATCGGACGGTGCGAAAAATTAGCCATTCTCGCGCGATCGCCGAAATTCGAGCAGGATGTTCGGCGAACAGCTGGCCGTCCGGCGGGACCGATTCCCGGATCAGGGACAAGGATATCATTATCCAATCGACTGGCAGACAGAGCTCGAGCCAGTCGGAATACTATCGACTGTATCATTGTGCAGTGAGTAACGTTCAGTGCACATGGCCGATATACATGCATTGCTGACAGATGATTGAGCGCGACGATTGCCGGATGGACCGGAGAATGTGGAGTCGGCAGGATCGGTAAAAGCCGACTAGAGCGAGGACATCTCGCGAGAGTTGGAATACGATAAATCTGCGATGATCGATAAATCTGCGGAATAAGTCGGAGAGATTTATACGCGATTTGCAGTTTTAAACATTACATTCTGATTCTCAATCGAAATCTCTGGGAATTAGCTCATTCTTGTCTTGAACATTCAGTGTGCTTAGAAAAAAACGAAATTATGAAGAACAAAAAAAAAAGAATGTCAATTTATCCTAAAGATTGATTTACAAAGATTTCTACAGATTAATTTACATATTCGGACTATTGGTTACTGGTTTAAGCCTGGCTTTGCCCATCAGGCTTCTTTTTTATATACCTACCACACAATAACATCACAATATAATATTTTAAAATTACCTGCCTTCATTAATTATTACGCAATTTTACTTATATAATAATGCACTAAATTTAAATTATCACAAAGTGTCAAAAAGATGGAATCAGGGAGTGGGGTAATCAAGTTTCATCGTAGCTTATATTTTCCACCGGGAAGATAGTAACTATGCAAAATTTGGCCCAGATCGGTCAAAGGGTTTAGGAGTTAATAAAGAACATACAGACAGACATTCCGTTTTATATATGTATAGACATTCATATTTCATACATCCCACGGAGTAAACGAACGGTGTTTTCATGTATCGCGACGAGTATGAGCCGCTCTTTGATTACATAATTTCCCCATCAGCCGCATTCGCCGTTTACGCTTCATCAGTCTGTTCTTGACACTAACGAAATTAACAAGTTCGCGGCATTATGATTTTGGAATAGAATACCATCCATTTTTCAGTAATCAAACAATAGTCGTTGCAACGCGAAGAAATTTTTTACCACGACGAGGGAGGGACCGCTCGGGTATCGACCGGCGAGTTACTAGACAAGCCCAAAAAAATACGCGAGCGTAATTGCGAGACTTAATTGAGACGCGCGCAGGTGCGCCGGGCTTCAATTAAGTGTCGCCTTTCGGACATGTACGCGATTTAATTAAATTTACAGGGGACGGTAATTTTTTAGACGACCCGTAGATGCGCGCGGGCCATTTAGAGCTACCGCGGAGTATATATTGCATATTTACGCGCGAATTAAAATCGCCAGGCGCGGATACAGTGAGCATGAACGGAACTGTTATTTCTTGCCGTTGCGACCATCTAAGTCCTCGCGAGACACTTTACATAAAAGTATTACAGCCCTGAGTAAAATTAAGATTAGAAGTAATAAGAATAATTATAAACGTTCCGGGAAATGGAAAGATAATATCTCTTGTGCTTGGTTTAAACAACTTGAGATAAGGTATATCCCATCTTTTTTTTTTCTTTTTTTTTTTTAGAAAAACGTAAAATCGCAACGTTTTTACGAGCTTTTATCTTTATGGGTAGTTCCAGAATGATTACATCCGCAGCCAGTATAACCCAGTTCGATTAACGATTTAGTGTCACCAGCCTATGTATCAAAGGTCGTTTGTGTCCTCTGACAAAAAATACTGGCCGGCATCTGCATCAAAAGTTCAATAGCTCACCACGACGCGGCAGGGTAATACGCAGCGTAATTTTCTCGCTCGAATTTTTGGCATAAACGCTATAGATACCCCGAGGGGTAGTATTCACTGTGCTCCAACGCGACGGGGCGGTTCGAAGGGTCAAAGGGCGTCGTTAACGCGGTCAGCGCACTCCGGTCGCGTATCAAAGTGCTCGAAAGTTCAGCGGTTTCAGCCTCGACGGCGGATTGCTCCCCAGGATTACATAAAAAGGAGAGAGAGAGAGGGAGAGGGAGAGAGAGAAGTAGAGAGAGTGGAAAGAAGATACAAACCAAAGGGTGGAGGCGCGTGGGTAAAGATCGCCGCGCGAGTCTTTTATTTGTTTACGCTCGGCCGTTTCGTAGCGAACTCGTTTCGCGGGTTGAATTCCCATTCGAGATGCTTTGCTTTCGGCCTGTTTCGAGATTTAATTACAAAAAAAGGGATGAAACACGCGAAGTTTCCGCGCATCCATCGCCCGCTCGTTAGAGAAGCGTGGTGAAGCCGATAGGGACGTCTAAGGTCGATCGCGCAGACGCGCACATCCCGTGCTTTGCATAAGCGAGCGACGCTCGCAATATCGTTGAATTTTACCTGCAAAATTAAACGTGAAAAAAAAAAGCAAATTTTCGCTCGGATTGAGGGAGAGAGTGTAGGTGTGCAATTTGCGCAGTCGCGCAATTTGTTATCGCTATTTAAATAAAATAAAAGCAACGATGAAACATATAAATTCAGTAAAATTGAGAATCGCTACATTAAAAGCCGATATTCTGAATAATAGTTATTCAGACGTGTTTCTCTCTCTGTCTCTCTCTCTCTCTCTCTCTCTCTCTCTCTCTCTCTCTCTCTCTCTCTCTCTCTCTCTCTCTCTCTCTCTCTTTCTTTTACTGATTCCTGACGAATAACTACGAATTAGCTGAGGCGAAAAAGGTGTCAACGGGGACCCTTTAGAAAAGTCCCGATCGACGTCCGTATCCCCGAGTAGGATCCTATCGAAAGGATCGATATCATGGTCGCGGATCGCTTGTCTGAAAGACGGGTTCCGGCGTACGGTCGAACGCGCTCTTTCCTTCGGTCGCGCGACGAAAGTAATGGCTCTTTGAATTTAGCTGGCGCAGAAAATGGAGACTCGCTCGAGGAAAAAGATAGAAATGCAAATGCGCCGTGCACTTGAGACTCGAGATGACGACGACGACGAGTTCGAGTTCGCGTCGTCGCGGTAGCATCCCGTACAATTGCTGCCGCGCGCTTTCTTCCGCAATATCATCGTCCTTTTCCACGGCGAATTTTAGGACGAAATAAGACGTTTATTATATCCCCGAGAGCTTCAACATCGTCACCGGACGTAAAAGGAATAAAGAGAAATATAATAATAATAATAATAATAATAGGATCGCGAAAGAATAGAATTTATTACATATTTCTTGAAGATTAGGTCTTTATACGAAATTATTTCGTCAATAATTTGCGTGTAAATTAATAAGCTAAAATGTAATTATACATTGCGGCACTAACGGTTTAATCTGTTGCTATAATTAACAGCTTTAACGTAGCCCCTGGAGAGGGATATCTGTCGACGTGTGTTCGCGGATAAAATATCTTCTATTCCCTTGGATATCCCCGTGCCCGGTAATGCCAAAACTGTTACGCAAAATGTTATGTAAAATTTCACTAAACTCTCGAAGGACCGTTAGCTGCTGCTCGGGTCTCATAAATTGTTATTCTATTCTACTCGATAAATTCTGGAGAGTCACGGACGAAATTTTGCAGGGTTGAAAACTTCGCCTTCGTGGGCCGACCGGACCACGTAAATCGTGGATAAAGAATGGAAAAGCGCCCGCCACCCTCCCAACCACATCAAAAACTTAAGAGAGGTCAGGTCCAGTGATGTAACCAAGATGGAGGGACGCGACGAAATTTGTCAAATTTCTCAATATTAACGTATATCACATTCATCAATTGTAGCCTTTTACAAGCTTGCGCAGAGAAATAAATTTGATTTTAAATATTAAAAGCTTCACTAAAATTCTGTGTTAAAATTCGGCTCTTTCTTTAAAAACAAAATTCTTATTGCAGAATAGTATAAAATAGTATAAAATCTATATACGAGTATATAAAATTAAGCTGTGGAATATAGCAAACAATTTTAAATCTCAGATATTTTAACAATACTTCAATCTACAATTTTACCAGGTGTAGTAAGTACAAATTACAGTACGTGTCATCAGTTCTTATGAAAGAATTCATAAGTCTAAGAAGATCGTATGAGAGACGCATAAGACCTAAAATATAGATTTCTATAATCTTGAGAGGTGTCACATCGTCGAGTTTCGATTATTTCTGTCTCCGTAACATTATTTAACGCATTGTCAAAGTATTTTCCTGCCGTGCATGTATAGCGGAAATAAATTGCGGATAAACGATTGTTACCAGAAAAAGCTCGCGCGAGCTTTGCGAGGCAAAAAGTATGTGCACGCAGGAAGGAGAAATGGGGATGCGCACTTAAACTCCAAACTTGCCTCTGGGTGCACGTTCACCCAGTTACGCCACCGGCCCGAGCTTTCCCGTGTTCTTGGCGCCGCGCGCAAAAAGCGAATTCCATTTCCGCGCACACTCGCGCGTTTTGGACGCTCGGCCCGTTTGTAAACGCGAAATCCGCGCGCTGCAAATACCGCGCGCGTCCGAGCATCATCGGACTGGCGTCGCCGCCCCGGGGCGACGCGACGTCGAGCGTCAAGGGGGTAGAGCAAGATTATTAACCCTTAACGGATGGTGTTGAGAGAAAAAAAATGCACGCGTGCTTGCGTGTGCGGCGCGGAATGGCGTGACAGTACCAATCATCGTACAATGACTAATCTATTAAAAGTAATGAAAAAGGACATTGGATTTTTGTTCGGATGTCGCATTTTTTTTTTATTACTCAGATTACGTCAAGCTGAAAATTGTGGATTTTCGTAACACTTCAACCTTAAAACATGCTTGATACACGTCGCGCGGAAGATAATAAAAACCATGAAACAATGAGGATGCATTTTTCTTGACAGTGAGTTGAAGTACGACGTGCATCTAGCAGTGACGGGTTTAATTGAAGATGCACAATTGTCGGGAGCAGACAACTTGTCCAATGTCTAAATATTATCGAAAGACTGGAATAGTAACTGTTGAAAATATTTCGAAACGTATATTTCGTGTATCTCGCTTCATTTTGAAAAGATAGTTTTGTTGACACACGTTAAGTGAGAATATCTCATTTTATGTGTGGACATGCAATTAGCGTTACATGCTGAATTGATTTTATCGAGGGCCGCGGTGAAAAATCAAACACATTTTTCATGCGGACGCAAAGTTCGTTTACCGAGTAATTTCGAGATATGAAAGTCGTCCATTTAATAGTCGCCCATCGAATACATTTCGGACGCACGTGTGATTAAAAGGGTTCGGCCACAAAGCGGTTAGTAATGTACGCTCGTTAAATTCCGCAGTTGGCGACATCAATTTAATGGCACAAGAAAATTAACCGCTTTCACCTAATAAGATTAGGATTTATTTAATTCTTGCCACACCGCGCGTAAATCCTTACAACAAAACCCTCTAAATTTCCGCGAACCACTCATTTTCGAAGTGATTACAGTTCAAAATGTTGCTGAAATTCATGTATAAACGATGTTTATGTATATATACAATATATTTTTTTTCTCACTTATTCGTCGAAACGCTAATACAAAAGGATTGTCGGTAAACGTTATTATGGCTTTACATGTTGTTGTTTAATCAGCGGCATGCGTGAACAAATAAAACGCAATACAAACTCTGGTCATTAGTCCTTGATATAAATTCCGTTTGCGATAGTCATAAAGAGTACACCGAAGCACAAACGCGAAACGGCAAATATTCGGAGCTGCGTCCGGGGACTGTCGATAAACTCGATCAAAATTAATTATAATCCAAAATGGAATCGCGTGTTTCAAATTCAGTACGCGTGTTCCACCTTCGGATACACGCGTGTGTTCTAAAAAAGAAAATGCAGGCAGCGGAACCGCGAAAACGAGTAAGACCGGCTTGGCGTATACGAAAGTGTGACTTTCGGAAATTGGAGGCTCGAGCACCGGGCCGGTGCGAGCACACGCACACGCGGTAGGCCGACTCCTGGTAGGTTCCGGTTTCCGGTGAAACGCCTAATCTGTATGTATGCGACGCATTTACATGAACAGAGCGGCCGGGTTCGCCCTGCGCATATCGCGGCCCATGCTAATGGACGAAAGGGTAATCTGTAATCGCTAATTACATCGAGTTAAACCCGACGTATTCACCCTGAAACGAGGGCTGGGCGTGACGTTATATGCCACCCTGTTTCCATCCCACCCCCCGCCCCCACTCGCGACCGCGTTATGATTAGTGCGAGCGATAAGTCGAGATGTCTGGCGTATTCTCCCACGCCGGTTATCCGGGAACGATTAACCCTTTTCGACCCAACGGCTCCAATTCAATTCACATATTTTACGTCCTATCGGAACGATGGTCGCGCGATCGGAAAATAGCTAATATTTATGTTCTACACTGGTCCAAGATTACGTCGTATCTTTATCGCTATTTTAGCAACATTTTTTACGTTTGTATCATATTTTATGCGCAGACTAAATACGAGGAGACAATGACAGAACGTACAAATACGATATGCTCTGCCAACTCTTTTTTTTTATATTTTTTTTAATGCAACTGGCTAATGAGTGAGTATAGCGAAGCGTCGAAATATGGAAAAAGATAAAGAGTCGATTTTACATATGCATATCTCATATGCATATGCACACGGTGACATTTTCGACACTGACGAGGATAAATTCATAAGCAACGAGTAAATATATTCCTGCTCAAAAGACTCGGGCTAACGTATCTTCGAAAAAAAAAAATTAAAATAAAATAAAATAAGCAATTTTATGTCGCATGAGAATATGTTGGCGACTGCGTTCTACACATGCGACAGCAGTCGTTCCGCTGTGATAGAAAAAAGAATTGTCGCGTGATACGCAACGATATCGATCAGGTGTTTCGTTCGAGAGCCCGTATAATTCGCGTTTCTGCAGTGGCGAACGGCGCGAGCAAAAAAAATAGAAAGAAAAAGGGAAAAAGATAACGACAGAGCGAAACGGAAAATAGGTTGAAATGCCGGCGTAAACATTCGTATATATAAATAAATGTAAATCTGCCCAGGGCGCGCGCGAGAGCGTTATATGTATAAAGCGGGCGAATAAATGTAAATCTCGCTTTTCGGAAAATGACACGCTCGAATAAAATCTCCGAGCGATATTTCGATTCCTCCAATAAATGGGAAGGGTAGGCAGAGTCCGGAGAAGGAACGGGTTTAACGATCAACGTGGAGTAGTTTTGCATGCGCGGTAATTGATGGTTTTGCTGCGCAGAGCCAAGCTGATTACGCTATGATGATAATTAACTGCGTTTATAAGCGCGTTATGAGCGCGCGTGCTGCGGCGTGGCTTCGTGCCTTCGCGGCGCGTTGATTAAAGCTCGAGTGACGCGGTGCAAAAACGACCCCGACAACCTTTAAACAAAATTCTCCGGCCGGGTATGAGATCCCGGCTGAAGGAGAAAAAAAGCATATTTTATCCTTTTTGAGCGGCGCGCAAACCATCCGCCGGGAATGAAAAGGAATCCGCCGTGTCGCGCGATACGTTAAACTGATTATCGACGAAGATATATATATATGTGTGTAGTGTGTGTATATATATATTTGTGTGCATATATATATATATATATATATATATATATATCGTTACCCCTTTACGCCCCTCGGCATCGACGATAGCTTTTACGGAATTCCGCCTCGTGTTTAGAAATGTAGATAGGATAAGATGCTTAACTACGGAATATAGTTGTTCAATCCATTTGGACTGAACTGACGGAATTCCCGTGGAAATTCAAATGCCTAACTCATGAAATGTAAAGTAGAGGTGCTAAGGAATTCGACTTAAAAAACGATTCTTGACGGAATATTTCGGATTTGGTGAAAAACTTTAAGGACGCGTCTTCACTTTGAAGTCACTTTTTACCTAGCAAATATAAAGTTAGAGGGAAGCTGCCATCCGAGCGATCCTTAATGTTGAATCTCTTGACAAACAAATTGCCCGGTGAAGCGTCGGCGTCACGTTTGAAAAACATGTCTCAACAGAGAGGGGCGTCATGTGCGAACGGTGTGCTTTTTACCTTAAATGGATATGCGACGGCACGGGAGATGCGCGCGCGAGAGGTCGACTGGCATGATTATTCTCGGCGGTTATTACACGTTGCTCTATTAATTTCTCCGGTTGTCTCCGCAGCAGACGATGACGTCTGAATCGGACATCGGCGTCCCGATTCCAACCGCATGTTGTCGCATACGTAATTTGCGCCTCGTGCACGCCGATGAGTCGCGTCGCTCTCCAGCTGCCAGCGGCGGCCTCGCCGAACTGCATAAATAATATCGAGACGCGGATGGTCTCTAAACCCGTCAGTTCGCGCGATACTATGCATTGATAGCATCACTTCGTCCGATAAGTTTGTTGGAAGTTTATAGGGAGGAACGGAGCAGGATAGAAGTAACAGAAGTTTAAGAGGAAATAGATAAATAAGTTCGTGCACGTTATTTCGATCGACAAAATCCGTAGGAATAGTTTATATCTCTATTTCCGTAAGAACAAGATAAAAAAATTCGAGATACAGGCATTTGATAATTGAAGTGAAATTAAATTGGACGAAGTATGTGAAGAGAAAAAACGTGAATAAAAAATAGTATTACAAGATACACAACAATGATTTAGCTCAAGGATGGACTGACTGAAAGAAAATAATTAATATAAATAATATAAAGAGAGAGAGAGAGAGAGAGAGAGAGAGAGAGGTGGCAAGACAGAAATTTATTGTGTTCTGCAGAGAGTCCTTCGGTGCAAGTAGAAATATATACAGGTTATATACAGCAATATATTATACAAAATTAACTGAAAAGGAGAAATATAGAATCAAGTATCTATTACAATTATAAAAAGTATATACTAAGAGAATTGGAACTTTCAATTTAGAAGATAAAAGACACTAGGCGTTTCTCTCTTAAAAGACTTGGGGGTTCGCAAGTTTCTCTAGATAATAAATCCCACCATCTAGCGAGCTTCTTAATAAAAATGATTGATAGGCACTTCCAGTTTGGAATGAACTGATTTGCCGGGGGATAATAACGGTATTTAGTTCTTTCCGGTCAAATCATTGACAGTATTAAAATAATAAAGAAGATAAACAATAAGCGCGAGGTGAGAGAGGAAAAGTCTATTTGTGGCCTAAAACTCATTAATAACGACTGGATCTCGTAATGCTGCGTAATGCGGCTAAAATAAGAAATGAGTAACGGGGTCAGGCGGTGCGTGGAGGACGCGAGCAAGTTCCGCATTCGCGGGAATCGCATAATCCTTGGGGGTTCGCAAGTTTCTCTAGATAATAAATCCCACCATCTAGCGAGCTTCTTAATAAAAATGATTGATAGGTACTTCCAGTTTGGAATGAACCGATTTGCCGGGGGATAATAACGGTATTTAGTTCTTTCCGGTCAAATCATTGACAGTATTAAAATAATAAAGAAGATAAACGATAAGCGCGAGGTGAGAGAGGAAAAGTTTATTTGTGGCCTAAAACTCATTAATAACGACTGGATCTCGTAATGCTGCGTAATGCGGCTAAAATGAGAAATGAGTAACGGGGTCAGGCGGTGCGTGGAGGACGCGAGCAAGTTTCGCATTCGCGGGAATCGCATAATCCTTTCCTAATGACGCGACCGTTTTTAGCTTTAATACTCGCACCGACACGCGCGGCAATGATACGGCAGCGAATATCCCCGGCCGCATTCCCCGCCCCCCCTGCGCGGTTTGCGTATTTCGTCGCGCGGATTAGCAGTCCGCGCCGAAACGTATGTAAAGTCGCGCGCTATATACGGAGTACGCGAAAAGGAACAGACTCGAGATTCGCTCTGGATTGCGCGAGAACGGATATCCGCTGTATCCAACTACGCTCATCCGTTTAGTGAGTATATCTTTGATATTGGAGCAATTAAAGTCTTGCAAATTTCAGCTCCGCTCGAGAAGAGTCTCTCAAAATTGCGTGTGCGCGTTTCCTCAGGAGTCTTCAGGAATTTTTTACTAACCCTTTGTCGTTTGCAAATGTCACACGAAAATTATCTCGAGAAATAAATATATCTTTCAGATTTAGTTTTCGACATCTGTCATGTTGACATACGTATCGGTGATTTCGGAACACTGTGTACGTGGCTTAATGCGGACATACGGAGTGCATCAGCGCGGCACTGGTTCGACGAGGCGAGGCGAGCTTTCGAAATAAATCCCTCCGTACGCGTAAATCACGCGAGCTCTTTTTTTCCCCCTTCCCTCCCCCGAAACGCCCGTTAATATTCCCGGCATTTTCGTGCGACTGTCACGCCGGGCGATCGATTCCGCTGGATTTTTAGACTTCTGTTGACCCGGATTGTTATCGCAAGAAAAATACTCTTATCAATCCGACGGGATCGCGTTCCCGTGATCGTGCATGAACGATGAATCTCCAGATAAACGAAGCCAAACGCGATCCATCAGATCACGGGGCAATCTTGGCCGAACCTGCGCGCTCGATCCGATAAAAAAAACTCGCTTTGTTCCGCGCGAGGATTGAAACTACGTGGAGCACGTAAAGAGCGTGTTTAACAACGCTACGGTAGTATCGATTACTAGTTACAACGGGGCATCTTAACGAAGAGAGAAGGAAAAAACATCACCAGGGACGATTTCGCAAAATCCGAGGAACATACGAGGGTACGCCCGGCTTCACCCGATTGACATAGAACCTATATCAAGACCGTCTGGGTCGATATCGAATTTTTCCGCCGATCTACCGAGGAGAACCCAGCTCTCTCTCTCTTCGAAACGACGCCAGGCGTCTTCGCCCATTTCGGGGATCAGCCATCCCGTTTAGGTTTTACGGCGTACTTTGGGCCACGGCGCGCTCGGACTCGTCCGTGGACGACGGCGTGCTCGGGCGTTTCCATCTCGAATAGAAGTTTTTACGCCCCGGGAGCTTATTATCCGCGGAACAGCCGCGGGCGCTCGTATTTCCGGATATAATTTAACCGGTCGGGCGTTTCAGCTGCGCGCGGCAGGCTTAATTTCGCACCTACGTGCGCGATCGCGGCCAACGAAAACGGAAATAACTTCACCCTCACGTTACGAGCGTGGAGAGAGAGAAAGAGAGAGGGAGGGAGGAAGGGAAGGAAAGGGAGAGGGAGAATGAACGAGCGCGTTGCTGCTCGTCGGCCACGGCGCGGTGAGCTTCGCGGAAAATAATTCAACGCTCTTGTCGTAAAACCGGCATAAATTGGGTGCGGTGTGCACCAGACAGTATCGATTTCCCGAGGCAACTGTCGACAGCGTTCTACGCTAGACATAGACTCGGGGAGAGTTTGTCCATTCTCCGATAGTGATTCTCGAATGGACGAAACTCAAATGGAATTGACGTGCGAATTTTATTCTTCGAAATTATTCCCGAAGTTAGAGTGTACAACTATCGCGATATTTATGTGCGACTTCATATAATACTTTTTTATCTGCCATAATTAATCAAACTTCTCCGTTTATTGTTACAGACGTCGCGACGCAGCTTTACCGTCATCGGCGTTCTCCACCTGCTCGTCCTGGTCGGCCTTTTCGCCCTCGGTACGGCCGAGGCACGGACTTTCTGCCCTAACGGCTGCACCTGCGACGACGACACCCTGGTGGTCTCCTGCGTGGGCGCCAATCTGGACGTGATACCTATCGCGCTGAATCCCAGCATTCAGCGGATAGTGCTGAAGGAGAATCGCATCAAGATCGTGGACGCGGCAGCCTTCCAGTTCTACGGCGATCTGAAGAACGTCGATCTCTCCAGCAACCACCTGTTCACCATCCCCAACGGTAGTTTCGATGCCCAACGGCACCTCGTGGAGCTCCATCTGAAGCACAACAAGATCTCGGCGCTGACCGAGAAGACGTTCCAGGGCCTCAAATCCCTCACGGTGTTGAATCTACGGGACAACTACTTGGAGACGCTGAAGAACGGCCTATTTGCCTACCTGTCGAAGCTCGAGGAACTCGATCTCGGCCAGAATCGCATATCGAAGGTGGAGCCAGGCGCGTTTCAGAAGTTGGGCACCCTCCGGGTGCTGTATCTCGACGACAACCAATTGCGAACTATTCCGTCGCCAGCCCTAGCGCCGTTGAACGCCCTCGCCGAGCTTCACATCGGCTGGAACGCCTTCTCCGCGTTGCCGGACGACGCGTTCAAGGGTCTCGAGCAACTGGCGGTGCTGGATATCATGGGCGCCGGACTGGACAACATCAGCGACGGCGCGTTTCGCGGCCTGAACGCCCTTCGCACCTTGAAACTGGGTGCTAACAAGTTGCGCGAAGTGCCAACGAAGCAGCTGGCGGTATTGCCACGCCTGGAGGAGCTCACCTTGGGCCAGAACTTCTTCACGATCCTGCGATCGGGAGCCTTCCAAGGTCTGTCGACGTTGAAGAAGCTCGACGTGTGTGGCGCCAAGCTGCTTACCACCGTGGAAAAGGGGGCCTTCTCGGATAATGCCAATCTAGAGACTCTCGTATTGAATAATAATAAACGGCTGGCCACCATGGAGGACGGTTCTCTGGCCGGCTTGCCGAATTTGAGGCATCTGATGCTGCGCGACAACGCCTTCGTCACGTTCTCGGAGTCGTTGGTCGCTTGGAACGAGCTACGCCGGTTGGATCTAAGCGAGAATCCGCTAGTGTGCGATTGCAGTCAGCTCTGGCTGGCCGAGATACTCATCCCGAGGAACTCGAGCTCGGTGATATGTGCCGAGCCACCCGAGTCCAAGGGCAAGCCCATCAAGGGCATGAGCGCTGACGAGTTAGGCTGCGCCTTCTCGGATCCGCGCAAGCAGGCTCTGCTAGTGACGGTGTGCGCCGGCGGATTAGCCCTCTTCGCCGGCCTCGCGCTGTTCCTGTACTATCGATGTCGCAGACGCGTGCGGGACGCGCTCAAGGACTACAAGTGGAAGAATCGTGCGATATCGCGGAAGGAGCACGAGTACCAGAAGACCTTCAGCGACGACGAGTACATCGTCCGCTCGGCCCACGCCCATCACCATCACCATCACCATCAGACACCGCAGTCCCAGCCGGTGCCCACGCATCATCATCATCATCATCTTCAGCAGCTGCAGCAGCAGCAACAGCAGCAGCAGCAGCACGCACAAATAGCAGCCGGTATTAAGCCAATACCGGTGACGGAGCTGTAGCTAGAACTTCGGGCGGCGAGCCCCGGGACCGGCGGGGTTTGGTTCCTGCCTCACGGCAGCACCACCCTCGCCGAGGGCTTCACCTACATCGATGGCGAGACGGCGCGCCAGATGCGCCGCCCGGGGACGCTGCCCGTTGCGAACAACGCGTCCGGTCACCGAGGAGGAGGAGGAGGAGGAGGAAGTAGCGGAGGGGGAGGAGGGGTCAGAGGTGTCTTGGACGACGGCACAGCCTCGCTGAGCGCAGCGCCGATCGACGGGGTCACGTCTAGCGGCACGAGATCCCATTATTCCAGTCACTCCCTGCGCCGTACGCCACACTCGCAACCGCAACTCTCCGCCAGAGAGCCGGACGATCGGATACGAACTCTGGAATCCGGACTTCAGAACGGAATCCCGGCCGGTGGTCGCCATCAGCCATCACCGCCGCCGCTGCCCTCCAGACATCAGCCCAACTGCGGCCAATCGTCGTATCCCACTCTGCCGGTCAACGGCCACGCCGCTCATCATTATCGTCACCACACGAGAGAGCGCGAGAAAGACAGGTCGTCCGCCCGCGAGAGAAATCGCGAGCGGGACGCCGGTCCGCCTCCGCCTCCGCCGCCGCCACCGGTAACGTCGCACCGGTCCGACAAGCACAGGGAGGCCCAGTTGGAGATGGAGTTGCGTGACAGCCTTGACATGGGCGTGATCGGCACGTACCGAGCGTAGACGATAAATCGGACGCGTCGCGTTGCAGATCGAGAAAACGGGAGACGGGATTTGTAGCCCAGAAAAAAAAATCGCGATCGCACGATCACCGTGGACTCCTCCGCGTTGTTTCACATGGAAGGAAATCGCAGTTGACAAGTGGGAAAGATGCTGAAGGAGGCCAGCGAAGACCAATCAGAAGAAAGTTCCTCTTCGTCGCGCAACACAGAGAAGAATTGAAACTGGTGAAACGGGAAGAAGACTGACGAAACGTTGTCGAAGAATATCAAGAAGCGAGACCAAAAAGATCACACCGAAAGTGTGTTCGCCATATCGCCACGATATACAATCTATTCGAGACTTCTATTCGTATACGATCGAAATATTAGTATCGTCGTGGACCGGCCATCGTGGATCAATGACGCCGCGATTAGCCAAAAGCCAACGATCAGTGCTAAAGGGACATTTGTTAGTTTATAATTTTATTTAAGTTCTCGAAGAGAAGAAATGAAGCTGAGTTGTTAGATATAACGTCTAATCGCCTTCACGATATATCGTTGTCAGAAAAAAAATATTGAACATTTATTTGATACTTGTGAGGGCTTTATAGTGTAATTTGAGTGCCGCAAAGTCTAAATTGTTCGCAGATTATATTTTTAAAAATATGTTTCTAAATTTTTATTTTTCCAATTTTTTTAAAAATCGCCTTTATCTTCTTTCGATCTGTAATGATGCATCAAGCAAGCAAAAAACCAATGGGCTCCCCATCGTAAAAGGTGCGGGTAATACTTCGCGTTAAGTATATATCCGTGAAAGATGCCGCATCTTTTTCGGAACGAGATGGCATTCCGAAAATTATACACCTCGTCTATAACCCTAAGCGGTCCTTAATAAGCCCATCTTCCCGCGCGACTGCTCGAAGATTAATACCCTCTCTACGTCACCGTGGGGAGTCGTCACCTCAGAATCCCGGGAAAAAGAAGACCCCAACGGGCACGGGAATGACTTTCGCCAGGATTTTTATCACGTCCGTCTTATCACTGATGACCGCAAGATCAGCACTGTTGAGGATGAGTGATGCCAAACGGAAATCCCTTGGCGGGTGGATATAACCCGTGGGAAGACAGGGTCGGTCCACGATCCCCTCCCCCCCTCCCCTCCCTCTCCCTCCCCGGAAATGACGGGCCATCGGCCACGTGGAGCCTGTTGTGTTCCATGCGATACATACATACACAATACACGCGTAAAAATTCTATACGCGCGGTCGACCACTTGACGATCGTGCCGAGACCGCCGAGCTCGATCGAAACCGAAGTTCGATAGTGCATCGGTCTACGCCGAGTCACTCTTGAAGCCGATTCGAGGGCGAGAGCTTAACGAGTCGTACGGCTCCGAGGATCCGGAGGATCACGGTTCGGGGAACCGAGAGCGACTCGTTAAGATCCATCGATCGCCGCCTCGGTCGTTTTATTCCAGGCGGGCGCGCAAACGAGAGTTCGTGTCGCGCGAGACGAGACGTGTATCATACGCGAGGAGATTGACCGTACTATATAAGCAACGTAGAACGCAGCTATATAAATATATACATATACAGATCTATATATAAATAAAAAAAGTATATATATATATATACATAAATTATATATATATTCTAAACGGTCGAATTATTTTCTAAATAAAAACACCAATGTACAGAGGCACGACGGAGACGGTATAGTTGAGCTAGTGTCAACGCGTCCTCGACTATCTTTAACTTTAAGAGATTCTAGATCGTCGTCGAGTTCCCGGATATCTGCCTACGAAAGTGGAAAGGAGAGAAAGATAAAGAGAGAAGGACAAAGAGAGAAATAATTGGTAAGCGGGTATCCGTATGCGATTTGATCCCTCGAGCGTCGAGAGATCGCGGGGACGGAGAAAACTATCAAAATGTTGTCTGATATCGCGGCGCGAATTAGCGATGTAAGGACGGTCGTTTCTTCTTTCTTTTCCTCCGATCGATATGTAAGTTAAGGGTAAGATGGCGTTTAGGGATTTAACCTTAAGAAGGTTTACGCTGTTGTTAGGGAACCGCGCAGGTTTCTAAAACGCGGGTATCGTCCGTTTCCCTCGTTCCCGCGGATGGGTGTCTTTCAGATCGTGAGGTCACGTCGATCTCTAAAGTGGATATCAGGGAATTCTCGAGCGGTAATACGTCGCAATGCGCGTTTATACTTTAAGGATCGATCTGAAACGCGATATTTTCTAGAAAAAACTGAAATCTCCTTATTGACGCTGTCGCTACCAAAGCTCTCGTTTCTCTCGGCTAGTAAATAACTGGTAGATAACTAACGGATAATTTTAATAACGATTAATTATTAAATTTATTATTAGTAAATGGGCAATGACTATTTTTATACAATCTTCCGAATTTCGATTTTGTTCCTCGAAGAACGTACGCGTCGTGCTCATCAATCGCGAGAGGCATCATGTATCCCCCACGGGGAGAAACCGAGAACAGAGACACGATCCTCCCGTTTTGTCGCGACATCGGGGTTCGAATTCTCGTGAGAAAGGCTACATCTCCGCGCGGATACAGTGGACCGGATTCCAGCCAGGCTCCGGTCCGCACACCGTCGAAATACTGCCGTTTAATCGCCGCTGAATCACGGCATCGGTATCAGCCACGTGGGTAATTTTCCGGTCACTTTTACTCTCGATATTACACGGGGTAGCAATTTCCGCGGTGGCGGCGGCGGCGGCGGCGGGGCATCGAAAATCCCGCAGTCCTGATAAATCGCGGCTGCATTAAAATGCACGGGGCGCGGCCGAGTTTAAGTTAGTTCGCCGACCGGCGTAATGGCCGCGGTGGAGAGTACGGGAAAGCGAGGAGAGGAGAGAGAGAGAGAGAGAGAGAGAGAGAGAGAGAGAGAGAGAGAGAGAGAGAGAGAGAGAGTGAGAGAGCGGAGAACGGGGGAGAGGCGAGGTGTACGGCGAAGATGTACTTTACGGAACGAGATTATTTTTCCGCCCGAGTGTACCCAGTGGAATTCCACGGTCACCCGGCTTGAGAAAGGTGACTGCACCTTGAATCGACTCCGTCGGCGGCGGTGGCGCGGTGCAACCGCTCGCTCGCTTGCTCGAATCGCTCTTTCGCTGCTGGGCGTGGAGAGACAGAAACAGAGAGCGAGGGAGAGAGAGTGGCGGAATTTGAGCTCCGGTAGAATCTGCAACGGGTTCTCGAGGATTAGGCTTCGAGGCGTTAACTTCGCGACACATCGGAAATCGGACGGAAATTGAACACGGTTTAGTATTTGCAGACGACGCGTGTTGATTTGCACTCTCTCTCTCTCTCTCTCTCCCCCCCCTCTCTCTTTCTCTCTCGGACTACATCGCGTAATGTCGCGATTACTTCCGGCGCGATTGCTTCTTTCGGTTGACCATCCAGTCCCGTTAATACAATCCGGAATTAATGCGCTTGGCAAACTTTAATTCACAATATTATACATTAAACGCGGAGCAACGTACGCTAAGAGTCGAAGGAATAAATTTTACCAAATAAAATACCGGGCGCGGTAGCGATAGCGGGTATCGGACGTGATTTATCGGGGGTAAATTACGGATGCATCGAATGGCGAAGAAAGAAAGTGGGAGTGAAAGTTACTATCGATAATGGAGCAACGCTGCCGCTGCCGCCGCCGCCGCCGCCGAAGGAAGATATATTGCTCCATTTTTAGGTATAACCGCGTAGAATTCTCTCTTCTCTACCGTGGGGATGCGTCTGCACATGTCTCAAGGACACTCATCCTCGTAAAACCCTTTCCACCCCGTTGACGCCGATTTGGCATTCGGGGAATTTTATTATTTGATACGCGACGCGAATTTGTCAGGTAGAAGCGAGATTTACAGCGTTCGACTGCGTTCCGAGATAGAGTTAAACTTGTACATTGTCACTTACCAATACCCTCCGTGTGCATACATAGGTCTACCTAACAGCTACTTGTAACTTTAAAAAACTGCAAGCCTGCCTATCTGGTTCTCCTCTCTAAAAAATAGTAGGTGGGAAAAGGGACTCAAGGGCCCAGAGCCGTTACGAAAGATCAATGTATCGTCGAATGACGAACGAGTCAGATCTCGCATAGACCCACGTTTCAGACCCACGTATGCACTAAACGGGACCTTCTTCTGTAAATAACAATTTTGTTAATTATTTATGATAAATGTTGTTTTTAGTCAAAATAACGTTTAAAAGATTTTGACGAATAGTTGCTTCTCTATTTAGTTATTGGTTATTGCCAAAAAAATAAAATTCCGGATGGCGGACGAATTTTTTTTCTACATATTCTACATATTTTATTATACAAATTTTTAAAAAATTATTGGAAAATGTCGTTTAAATTTATATATAATTTTACCTTTAATTTTTTAAAAACGTATGTGCACGGAGGGTTAATAGATCGGAGCACGAAGGGAGAGCGAGATATATCTTCGTAACGAGTTTCGAGATCCGCGAGCGATTTTCAGGCAATTGTTGAAAACTCTAAAATATCTTTAATTTTCCCAATGTTCGAGGTCTCGATAATCGAAGTATACGTTGATTTTTCCGAATTTTTCCGTTCGATGGTCTTATAAGCATTCTGTGTTGCAAAGAAAGCGAACGGCTCAAACCATGTATTCACAATAACCCTGATGTTCATGAAATATTATTTTCCAGCGAACGACTCTTAGAAATAAGTTCAATGTAAAATCAAACCTACGTGACCTACGCTTTTCTATAGCCGGGTGGCGTTAAAAGCGTCATCGACCCTGAAAAAAAGATTTCGACCATTATTTCAGCTCAATTTTTCACTGCCACGAAGAAGAGCCAAATATTTTTTGCACGTTCCGATACGATTTCTATATTTTATATCGTAACAATTTTCGATATTTTACAGGCACGTCTCGACGTACCGTAAAACCGGCGTTAAAGACTACTTAAATAAAATTCGCGAGAGAGGTTCGCACTATACGCTCGTTTTGCAGAATAGATTTTGCGGAATAAAAAGTTGGCGCAAGAGAAAAAAAAGTAATCTCTTACTCTAACATAAGCACACAACTTTCCTTGACGATACGATTACGTTTATGCACACGCGCGGAAATATTATTATATTTGTATACATAAAAGATTTGCAATATTCCTACGCTGCGTCGTGCATTTGCGAATATATGTAATGCGCGTTCGGTGACGCGAACGCTCGTGAATGGATGCGCCGAAGGCAAACGAGGGAGGACAACGCGTTTCCGGCGCTCCATCG
Source organism: Temnothorax curvispinosus (assembly GCF_003070985.1). Taxonomy (NCBI): domain Eukaryota; kingdom Metazoa; phylum Arthropoda; class Insecta; order Hymenoptera; family Formicidae; genus Temnothorax; species Temnothorax curvispinosus. The sequence continues at coordinate 402,816 of NW_020223858.1, read as the reverse complement.
TCGAGAGACATCGACGAGGAGGGCACTAACGTAGGGACGTATCTAATTTCGTAAGTTCGAAAACCAACCGAAATATCCGGGGGAAAACAACTTTGTGAATTTTCGCTTTATCTTCATCGAACTTTGCAAATCGAAGAGCTTCTTCGCACGACACGCGCGACATAACCGCTCGCGCGGTCTCGCGCAACAAGGCTCTACCGAACGATAATCTCATTTCTTGTGAAATCCTTGTTTCGCCCTGCTCATTTCGCACGCTACCTTTTTTTATTTACGATCCGATTACAATCTCCACGTCGAAGCGCGACGATAGCATTTTGCGCGCGTCTTTCGCGAAAGATGCGACACGTTTACTTTTCCTATATCGTCATTTTAATGAAAGAAATTTTTGCTCTCTCATTTTTTGAATTTTACGTAAAAGACCTAAAAAAATTAATCAGTAGTAAACGCATGCAAATATATTGCACAATGACGAGAGAGATGCGGAAAATGACTGAAAAAAAATATATATTATATATTATGGAAATTTTCATTAAAGTGACGATAGCATCTATTTTCATGTATTTATATACCTTCGTATATTTTATGTGTAAGTTACAACACGCTTTCCATTTCCTGCCAAATTCGTATTGCGATATCGCCGAGAATCATTAAAACAGCGTGGACGCAGTGTGCAAAACAACGCCTAAGTTTAGAATCATTGCATATATTTTCTCACCCGTACAATCGATCTGGGGGCTTTCCCCGTGATTTGCGATTCCCGGTTAACTCTAACTGTACTGAGGCGAGCCATCGGATAAATCTTAAGTAGCGTATTTGTAATTAAAATGCATTGTAAATGTGTCGGGGTTCAAGTATCATAGGTAGTTTCGTGCGGAAGAAAGAAAGAGAGAGTATTAAAAGGCCGTCGCGCGATAGAAGCGGGACGGCGAAAAAAAATGTATATTTTACGATATGACCGTCATACTAAAAATCATTAACTGTAACGTTATCGTATCGCTAGTCAGTCGACGCATTTTCGAAAAAAAGTAAGAGAAGGAAGGAGGAAAAACGGGAAGGGAGCGATGAAGAGCGTAGAAAGCGAGGAGCGTTCGAGTAAAATTAATCGAGATATTAAATTATTGTACAAAATTGAGCGCCGGTAGTTCATAAGGCCTATTATATCGTTTTTCCATTTCGTATCGATTGCGCACGACTACGCGCTTGTGAACGATGATACGTATCGAGCGAGACGTGTGAAGGGAAAACGTTTTTATAAGAAATATAAGTTCACAATATTAAGTACGATCGAATCTCGCGAAGAGACGTTCGTTTGCGCTCTCCCCATAAAGATATCGAATAGAGATATTGAGAGAAGCTTCCCCGATAAAAATACGAATAAAAATAAAAATCTCGAACCAATTGAAGATGCGGACGCAGAACCACTTATACCGTTCCCGTCTCTCTTTCAGTATTCCTGACATTCCTCGTGAAAATATTTTCCTATTACGTAACGTATCTATTCTACTTATAATATCGCGTATGTCTCATTCCCCACGTGCGTCTCGCTCGAATATTTCATCCTGACTCGACTCCCCCCTCCCACCCCCTTGAATCGGCCGCGGCGCAGCGTCAAAAGGCGCCGCGCTACCTCTCTCTCGTCTCATATCTCGTCATAACACACGACTCATCCGAGTTCCTTCTGCCGTTCGAGAGATAAGCTCGAGTTCTGCCATTCGACCGCGAGCTCGCGACGCCGTTATCGGGCGGTGACAGGGTGTCGATTGACGAATTCCGCGTAAGTACTTAGCGGCGCGCAATGCAATCTCTCTCGCCGGAGGTGCCGGTGTGCCAAGCACTGGCGCTTATCGCCCGCCACTCGATAAACTTAGTATCAATGCGCGTTCTGTGCCATTGTGATCGCGATTCCCGGGCGTTGGTATGGATATATGATAAACGGGTGGACTTAACGCCTCCCCCCGTGAAAAGGCAAGCATAACCGGTCGATCCTCCGTAACGCGCGAATCCGGCGCGACCTTTATTTATCTCTGGAGAAATCGGGATTCTCTTTGTGATCTGTTATTTTATTTTATTTTTTTCTTTACGTGACTGTGTAGATGTAACGGCGATCTCTCGCGAATCTTATGGACGATAGTTTCGAGTTTGCATCAGTCCTGTCTCGCGCACGTGTGTTCTATTTTTGAAAAATGTAAAAATTGCGAGAATATAGTTTTTTTCGTGCTATAAAGTACTCGATTCAATATACACACATTCGATCTAGGAGGAAAGTAATTTCGCCCATGTGAACGATTTGCGAACGGTTAAACGAATTTCCCTTCGTTAAAAGTACCCCATGTATCGAATTTAACGACCTAATCTTATATTGTGATATATTATATATATATTATAGTGCTTGAGTTGCACTTGAGTAAAGCTTGAGTGGAATTGTGGGTTTTCATCGGATGAATCAGACGGTATGCACATTCCATGAGAGATCGTATATCATTAGGGTGATATTTCGCACTTCTCCAAGATGGCGGAACTTAAAGCTTCTTCTATCGATCGATATTTTTAAGCGATTGTGTAATTCTTCGATCTCGTCTCCCACGCACTTTAGATTTCGGAGGGCGGCAATCATAGAGGATCGAGATCTGATCGGCGGACGAGCCGGTACACGTACACACGACACACACACACACAAACGCATACTCATACAAATGCACGCGCAACACACTAACACTGTACATTCGTGTAAAGCATAGCGAAGCCTTATTGAGAAAGCAATATTCATCCTTAAACCGCTTAAAGTATTTTCAAGCTGCTAATCTATCGAGCGATTTCTTCCTACGCTAGATAAAAGGGAAGAAAAGGAGACGTCTCTCCTTCGAGGCGAACGGGAAAGACTCGACGATCGCGGATCGATCGGCGATGGTCCGAACTCGTGCGAGATGACTGGAGGCTGGCGAACCCACGGAGTAACGCGATCGCGATCGCGGATTATCGGGAAGACGTTCCTTCGAATCACGGTTACGGTTATCGCGGACGACGGCAACGGCCGGCGTCGAGCTCGTATAGAGTTTCCCCCCTTTGATTTTTCCGCGCATTTTTCTAAATTATTATACTGCCCCGCATGCTCGGAAAGAACGACCGTGCTATCGTCCGGGACGAATTATGGCGGAAATAAAATAAAATAAAATAAAATAAGAAGAGGAGAACACCCGCACAACTTTCCGGACCGTATACGGCGTTAGAATTGGATTGGAAGGACAAGTTTAATTACCGGGGAGGCGAACTCTCCCGCGTTTGCTTAAACACGCGCGAAATTTCGTTCGCGCGTAAAAAGCGCTTCGCGACTGAAAAAGTTCGCGACTGAACGGCCGCGCGTTTACCTAAGGCACGCTGAAAAATAAGGAGGGAACAAAAAAAAGTGCGAGCCAAGTGAAAACTAAATTAGACTTGAGTCGCCGCTGAGGAGGAGGGGAGGGGTAGATAAGGTATACCTGTAGAAATATCCACGGAAAATGCTCGAGAGAAAATCTGGGGGAGAATCATCTCTTTAGAGTGCGTTTTTCTTCTTTTTCAACGCGATAGATGCGATCGAAATTCGCGAGTTCTCTCTCTCTCTCTCTCTCTCTCTATCTATCCCTCTTTTCCTCTCCGAGAATGATCCGCGTGCAATTGCGATTCGTTTATTAATCGATAACCGCTCTCGTGCGTCCGAGAGTCGACACTTCTGGCCGCAAAACGGCAACGCGCGGTGGAATGTTCTTTTTTTTAAATATATATATTATTAAACGGGCCGCGTCGCGTTCCCCAGAGAAGGGTCAGCGGCGTAATTTCCGGGTCGGGAGCGGTTATCACTTTCGCGCGCGCCATATATCTAACGCCACTAGTCGTCTCGCGGATTAATCGCGGTCGTCAACGTCGTTACACCGTGGGTACAAGTGGCACAGCTTCCCCGCGACTCCCCCCCCCCGCTGTAAATACACCCCCGAGTTGCTCTCCCGAGGGTGGTAGACGGTCCGCATTCTCGCCGCGCGTTGCTCAGTTCCTTACGAAAGTCCTCGTGCCGATTCCCCGTCGTATCAAGAACGCGCAAAAATTCTTTTTTTTCCTTCTTATCAAATAAACGGAATTTCGAATTTAATTCGACGCGATCGAGACCTCGCGATAGAGCTGGAGAACCCTATTTCTCGGGCCGTACATGTCGAGTAGCAAACACGCTAATCGCTGAACAATGAATTTCACTTTTTCCCCCGATTTTCATCTTAACGAGAAAAAGTAAATGAGAATTCATCAGGCGGAGAATAGATTCGAAGTAAATTCAACTTAAAATAGAACGCGACCGCGCCGGGAGGATGCGGGGCGACACGCACACGCACACACACAACACGCGTTTAATGAAATTCGCATTTGTCGCCTATACTCAATTTTCTCTTCACTTAACGAGGATCCTTCATTAAGGTGTGTACCATAGAGACGAGTACGGCGCAGGTATTTCACGTCCCCGCTGATCTCGCGGCCTTCTTTTCATCCGCTTTTCGGTGGAGGAGGAACCGATCCGCCTGTCGCGATCGGCCTGTGTAAATATTATTCGTCGCATTTGCGGGTGAGGATAAGGGAAAAGAAGGCAAGCGAGAAAGGCGCGTGGTGCGCTCGTGTTTTTCGGCATGGAAAAGGACGAGCGAACGCGTACTCCGGACTCGTCGAACCGAGCGAAAAGAGGAAGTTCCCGGGCCATAACATAGGTCATTAATAATAACATAATAATAATAGTAATAATAATATTAATAGGGATATTCCAGTTATTTTGTACATAAACAACTTTATCAACGGATATTAAAAAGTCATCAATAAATCTATATATAAAAAAAAGTGTTTGAAGTCCTGTTGTAAATGTATCTCCTCTATCCGTCCCTCATTTAATTCCCGAATTTTCAAAACCACTCATAAACGGCATTATTTTAATCGCAGATTTCCGAATATTTCAAATGACTTGTTTTATTCCGCTCGCAACTCTGCCGAGAAATGCGGTTTCGTACAAACAGAACCACGCATCACGCAAACGCTGTTCTCCAGCACGGTAAGCACGGCCGGAATATTTGTTGCTAAAATTGCCCGAGTCAATGTTCGCATCTGTGTTTGGCGGTGCATTTAATGCTAGATATGACCACCTATGTAATTCGGAATTTCATATATCTAATATGGTAATCGCATTCAAACGTAAACACACGAAGGGACTCAGACAGTTTACACATCTGGCATAATGCGGTTTGCGTAGATACCAAGATCACGATGGATGGTAAACATACAATAGGAATCGGGCAGTCAGATTTAATGCTGAACGCGCGTTTAACGTATCTACGGATCAGCGCTTCGCCTTTATCAAAGGAATCAAACCTCTGCTCTTATCAACGCCGTACGTGTTCTGAACTCGAGAATAAAAACGCGAAGATCCATTCAAGCGATTCGTTGCGAATAAACGTTAAATTTTCCGTGCGAATAAATCCCCGTGCGATGTCGTAAATGAGAAGTGGGACGCTATCCTATATTTTGTATAATTTCATTACGATAGGATCGTCAGGTCTCGGTCGGCGTCGAGCGAAGTTGTGTATGCACAGTAATAATTCGCGTGGAAAAAGCATCTTCCAACGTAGCTTCAAACATTGACTTTTATTAAAAGGATCCGATAACAACATAAATCAATACGCGCATACAACTGTAAATACAACCCTAATTATATACAAAAGCTATAGCTCTTATCGTTCGGTAATTTTATTTAACGCTTTGGTACACTCCAGTTAAACACACTCGCGTATAAATAAAATTTTAAATACAAAACATCATGAATACACGTATATCCATAATTCATATGTGATATATCCATATCCATGTGTGATATGTGTGACGTATACAATATACAAAATAATCGCATGTAACTTCGGAATGTAAAAAAAAATTAATCGCATATAACTTCAACAAATGTAGTGAAAATTAAATTGGTTTGATTTTTGAACAGATACTTTTGACAAAAAGTTTTGTTTTGCGTGATACGTTTAAATATATAAATAATAACATAAATGATTAAACAAATCGTATTTATAAGCCGGTTTTTCTTCTTGTTCTCCTTTTTTTGTGATTAATAGAGAAGTAACTTTACAAATGACATTTATTGGATTTGGTCAACGTTCTAGTACATTTGAGACTTCACCGGCTCTAACGGCAATTACGAGACGCAAGTTACACACCATTTCGCGCAAACAAGTTACATCACAATTGTAATCGCATAGTCACAGTTCTAATAGTTTCTTTTTTTTTAGGAGTAACTAATGCTTTTTTGCCATCGCGATGCCCAGTCCTAGAATACTTGCGACACCGATAATAACACCTCCCGCGACAGCCATACCCATAAGGCCCTCTGCAAAAAAAAAAGAAACAAACGAGATTCAATGCCAATTCTAATTACGAAAATACCGATGATGCTTCCTGGATATGTATTTGCAATTTTAATTTAACTAATTGTTAGTCGATGCGATTAGTACCCCGAACCAATAAAAGGAGGACAATATGACACGTATGAAACAACTTGATGGTATTAAATATGGATTTTTTTACATCGTCGGTAGAAATATTTATTACTTATTATATACAAAATATACAGATGGAATACTAAAGATAGATGCGTTGCAGAAAGTACAGCAATGATTGTTAACGAAACTACCGAATCTATGCTAAAGTCCGTGTATTAAAATATTAAACTAAATAATCTACTATCCCAAAGAAGAAACTAAGAAACTGAACAATCATAAAATTAAAAAAAAAATGTTTAGAGATTATGGAAGAGGTTACGTTACAAAATTGTACTGCAAAAACATGCAAAAAATTAGCTATTTTTTTCCAAAGTTAATGAATTGAATTAGTATGACATACAAAAACATAGTCACGCTAAGTAAAATCGATATAAAATTTAGCGATGCAAGAGAGCAGAAGGATTAGTAGAAACAACCAAAAATAGTAAGACTGCGTGAGGAAATCACAGAAATCCCTTAGAGATACTGCCCCCAGGTAAAATACAAGCTTTATTCTTTTAAGCCGATAATAAATTTTAAAAGGGAAACCTTTTTCCATTTTCTTCCTTATCAACGTCTCCAGATGTTGCACCTGCACATTCGCGGGTTCAATCTGAAGGAATGCTCTGACATAGGAGAGCGCCTTGGAGTACTCCTGGAAGTAAGTGTCAATAGTCAAGGATCTAAAATTGCTTTACAATAAACTGACCACAGTTACATCCGTGATGTTACACATGTCTTACCTTTAATCTGGCATTTCCAATGGCCAAGTAGTACAGGCAATCGCGCTTCTCCGTATCGTGATTGCTATAGAGGTCCTCCAGCAGCAATATTCCTTTCCTAATGTCCGCCGAATACTTGCTCCTCACAAGGCACCAGGCGTATTCGAATTGTGCTTTTTGCGTAACATAGGACGAGTGTAACTGCTGATTGTACACAGATTCGAATTTCTAGAAACGTAATCACGACATTGTCACAACATGATGCAACATTCATGTACTTTGGATTATACGTATCCGATATGTCCGGTGCGTCATTCCCGACCTCGTTTTACGTGTCGCAAGTGTCAAATTAATTACCACTCGTTCGCGGAATATAAGCGCACCACGTACCCAATGTTTTTACGGAGGGAACGTCACGTACGTCATCGAGTATCTGCTTCGCTGACGCAATTATTCAAGATTCGCCAAAATAGCTAAAATTTTGCATGAAACGAGTTCCCTTAATGCTCAAAGAAAACGACGCAAATCGACGAACAAGATACATCGTGTAAATATACGCGTAAATAAGTTTCACGTAAACCTAACCTAACTTTCCCGTCGCGCGTTGTTGTCGCCGCGTTTGGGACAATCGGGACGGCGAGCGCGAGAAACGGGGACGTCGGGGGGCAAGCGGTAATTAGCGACGCGATTATTAATTATCCTACGGGCGCTCTCGCGTTTACCTTTAGATCCTCGGAAGAGACGACCTCGTTCAAAACGTCCTCCATTTCTTTTCCGAGCTGACGCACGTATGCGGCGCGCACTTTGCCTGCTTTGTCACGCACCGAAGCCGAGAGACCGTTACGCTGACGCTATACAACATACAACGCGATCGCGGATCCCGGTACCTGAAACGCGGCTGCAAGTGCGGGACTGCGGGACGACCCGACGCATCGCAAAAGGTGAAATACGACGCGAAACTTCCGGCGCGATACCCCGCCGACCCCGCGGCACCCGCGCACCGCAGCAGATGGCGCGGTTTATGAATCTCGTCGAGAAGAAGCGTGTGAGTCCGCAGCGATAAATGTGTAATAGCGTTTCCCGCGAACGCGCTCGTCCGATTTCGAAAAAGGCGCCTTGACCAGTCAGCGAAGTCACGAATCAACATTTTCCTCTGTTACTTGCGTTATTTATCTCGAGAGAATGTTAATTTAAATTATTTATTTCGTGAGAATGCCCGCGAATCGACGCGCCTTATATCGGTCTATTACTTTTCACTTCGATATACATTTTTATATATAGAAATAAATTGGATATTTGTTACGGATTTGAATGTTTCTTAAAAGGAATGAAGATATTCTAAAAAAAAAAAAAAAAAAAAAAAAAAAAAGTTAAGTATACTCGAGTGTTAATATTTTAATATAAAATTCGTCGTTCCTGTTTAAATAACGAGTGGATGAACAAAGTATTTTTTGGATAAAAGAAAATAAAATCTGATTCTTTTTAAATGCGACGCTCGCGAACTCGAATACTCGTTTCCGAGTTCTAGAAAAGCATTAGAAAATATGTTGTAGCAGGGACGAAAGGGAGAAAGTTTCATCGAACGAATACTTATACGGCCTTATGCTGGATAATTTAATTACAATGCCGGCGAGTGATCCGCTTTGTGTCTTTGACAGCGCGCGATACGAATCATGAATGTTAATGAGCTCGACATTCAATATTAACGCGCGCTTAAATATTGCCCATTAAGCCGCAACGTTCGGACTATTAAATATACAAATAGGGGAATTCATAAATTTACGAGGCTTTTAGCGTGATAAAATTTATTCATGTAGGAAACGACGGTACAATGGTTCAGGTACTGACAGGCGCAAACGCTGTGATATTCTCGCTAAACATTGGCGAACATTCGGTTCAGTTGCTTGGCCAACGAGTACAGAGGCAGGCCCGTTATGGTGTAATAATCACCCTCTATTCTCTCGATCAGGCAACCCCCTATACCCTGAAGACCGTAGCCCCCTGCTTTGTCCCTGAAATAACATTCCTGCTTGAGTGCAAAGGCTAATCGCAACAGTAGGCCCGTTTGTTTTAGCTGAACTTGTTGCACAGTTCACCCTTTTCCTCTTTTTCTTTTCGTGCTGGAGAGAAAAAGAGAAAAGATTAACCGTGCGAAGAAGTTGAGCTAAAACAGGCCTAATTGCAATGCAATATCGCGATGCGATATCACAGCCACGCTCACATGGAATCGCCAGTTTTGATATAGTCTCTTATTTGCCTCTCCGATACATCCCCGAACTTCACTCTAGCAGACTCGTGAAACTGGAGTTCGGCTTTCGGTGTTTTCAAACACACCCCGGTGTAGACGACGTGTTGCTTATTCGCCAAGCTAAGAAAGAGGCGTCGGGTACTGCGTTATCACGTTCAGACGTAAGCCGGCTGAGCAATTATTACCTGGACAACATCCGGAAAGCTTCCGCTTCATTCTGAGGCTTCCCATAAATGACGTCGCCCATCGTCACCATGGTATCTGCTCCTATTATCAAGGACGGCGGTACCGGGTCTGCTTTTAAACGTTCGTACACTTCGAGCACCTTGTACCTAGCAATTATTACACGCTTTAGGGTCCTAGTCTCCAAAATCGTTGAAATTATGCTCAATCGACGCGTTTCCGCACGAAACGAAAGAATCTGGCAGGAAAAAGAAGCGTCGCGCTCTGCCCCGCGAAGCGACGGATTTGGAGGTTAGGACCTTAAATTGTGTAATTATCGCACCTGGCTATGTCCTGAACGTACTCCCCGTGTCCCTCGTACCTGGACCTGTCGAGGTTCTCGTCGTAGACGGACGGCACCACTTCTGCGTTTATGCGCTGACGAACATTGAGTCACATTAATGCGATTAACAAACTTACTCGAGCGATCATCGCGCGATTGTTCCGGTTCACAGTATGCATGTATACAGGTCGCCTTGAGAAAGAAAAGATTGTTCGTGCGATTGTTTACCAATTGTTTCATTATGGCGTGTCGCCTCGGGGAACCGCTGGCCAGGATCGTCCTGCCGCTTGCCAGGGCTTGGATAGTCGACTCCAACATCCTGCGCGACGCTTATTGCCTGACGATTATTGTTACTGACACCTGCTATTCTGCTATACAGCGCGAAACTCGCGAAACGTCGTCCGAGCTACAAGTCCACTGAGTCCACACACTCCACACCAGGTCCACACTGATCGCGATTCACGACACGCGACACACGTCACACGTGATGCGCGAAAAACGCGCGAACGTAAACATTAGCGGCGCGGCCGGCACCATTCACCGGTCGGTAAACGCGAGCCGTTGCGAGTCGCGAGCCATTTTACATCTCGATAATGCCAACAATGGCCGCAGAGCGCAGAGGACGTTGCAGGCAAAGGGAAAAGCGCACTTGCTCTACAATAGTGTTTTTTTTTTTACTTTATTGTTGTTGAATAATAGAATTTTGTCGGCCGGAACTTCGATATTAATTTTAATAGATCTAGATTTGTCGGTTTGAAGTTGAGGTACATATAAGTAACACAATATATAAGTAATACATATATTCAGCGTAAAGTTTTGTAAGAAAATTACAAGCGGATAGAATTAAATAATTAATAAGCCATATGGTCGGGCTGAATCTTTTGTGTCTAATAATAATTATTCGCGTGAATTTATAGCAAATCACGCGCCGTTATATTATCAGTCTTGAAACGCAGTCTTACAATAAAATAATCAAACTATATAAAGCTAGAATAGTACAATTAAATAATTAAATTGATTAATCAATTAATAATGTCGATATTAATACGAATCTTTAGAATATAGAAAATATAGGATATAGAAAATACGCGATGTGTTGCGAAAAATAACTCTCCATCAGCCAGGGGCCGGTGTTTGAACCTAACCTGGACCTTCCTACAAGCCGGGTCGAGCGTTTTTATAAAAAAAAAATTAATCACTGAAATATATATATATATATATATATATATACTTAAATAATTATGTAGTAAATATGAAAAATGAAATTTATGTAAAATACATACCGCGCAGTATCTTTTTAATATTTCATGTCATTGTTTTAAAACTGATAGTATCGTATAATTAACTCAAATTAATTCTACATCAATATTAACTCTACGTTACTTTTAAAATGAAAATTAATTTTATATTACATAATTAATGTCGAAATATTAATTACAAATTACCTTTATGAACAAAATTTATTAAAATATTTTTTAGATTGTTGGAATAATTTTTCAGCGCTTTAATATAAATTCTAATGATAATTTCTTAATAATCCTAAGTAAAGAGAGAAGCAAAAGAAATGGTATTAAAATTAAAATATATATAAGTAGGGCAATGTAACGCTAAGCTCGCTATTATTTATTCCATTGTTATCATTGACGTCAACATCTTTCGTTCCTTATTCCTTTCTCCGAGGAAAGATCGAAAAGATCGCTTCGCTCGGTTAGTGTCCCAAAAACCGCGTGAAAGATCGTTGCGTCGATCATTTCATAGATCATGCATGTACACGTACATATCTGTATTATACATATATAAATATATACATATATATATATAGATGCATATATGTATATATGTATATTACACATATAAACACGTATGTATATATGTGCATATATGTACAGATACTTAATTCAGAGAGATCATGTAAATGCGTGCCGTAATCTGGTGCACGTTTGAAAATATATCGGCGTTAGAGGGAGAACTGTTCTCCAGGCGCAACTCAAGCAGACTCTAATACAACGTAATCGGTAAATTACGTAAATGCCGCATGCCATGAACGAACCTAAAGGTCAGTCAGTCCGAGGCCTTACATAATCGCAAGGCGAAAGGTTGACCCATCTTTGCGCCGCGCAGCCTTCCAGCTGAACAAAGATTTAGCGGCATTTTTTTTCTCTTTGCATGTCACTCGCGGTCGTAAACGCGCTCCATCTTTAATCCTATTGTATTAATCGGTGAGTGATCTATAGTTGTTCATGTGAAAAGAGAACTTTTGGAAAAATACTGCAATACTTTGTTTTAGTGGATGCTCTTTTGAGATGAATAAGTAAATAACTACACAGAAAAAAAAGAAGTATTAAATCAAAACTTATGTATATAAGCAAGAATCTATAATCTTGGAATGAGATATAAATTGCGTTAAACGAAGAAAACTTACTTGAATGAAGGTATTTAATCAAGTATATATAGTTTAATCGAGAAAAAAAGTTAAAATAAAAAGTTGAAATTCTTGTAAGAAGATTATAGATTCTTGCTTATATGTATACAAGTACATAAGTCTTGATTTAACACTTCTTTTTTTCTGTATGCGTGACATTTTAATATTTTTAATTTTTAGCACATATATATTAATTTGCGATAATATTCGTGAAATATAATACGGAGTTTCTCAACGAATAATCACTTTTTCTCTCGTTGAGAGAGAGAGAGAGAGGGGGGAGGGGTGAAAGAGATAATTTTGCTGAAATAGCGTTGCATCGGATTCCGACAGATTTGTTTAATTGCATTTGTTTTCTGAAATTCGGTTTACGCATGCACCTCTTTCCGCCAAAATAAATATCCAACGATTATGTATTCGCAATTATTCGTTCGGTTGAAAATCAACAAACGCACACGTTCGTCTGCGGTAAATAATTCCCGTAAACAAGTGCTCGCTCTAATTTAACGCGAATATGAGCAAGTAATAATGGCAGGGTCAAGTTTACTAATGAGGGTACGTGGCGTGCGATCCGCCGATGTTATTTATGAGATAATTGCTGCTTAGAGCCGAGCGAGGATGAAATATCGCTTTGTTATCCCTTCGATCGGCAGCCTAGGTCTTCAGAGCTTGATCTGTAATAATTGACAATCGTGTTTATATAACCGGCCGCGCAACGCGGCATATCTAAAATCTCGTAAATGATAATTGACCCAATGATGATGACTATCGCGTGATTATTTATAAGCGCGAGCTCGCTGCTAATTATCAATTTTTCAAGTCGGCGTGTTGCCGTACGCAAATTAAGTGTACTTATGACTGGCAGATAGAAGGATAAAAATGTTAGAAAATTATAGTGGTTGGGCTTGAAGGATGGGAAGAATAATATAAACGAAATCACGCGATGTTTGCGATCCTCTTCCGTAGATATTGAATAATTCCCATGAAAATATTGTTTTGTGCAAAGCCACCGCGTTAGATTCCGTCTCCCTACATTCTTGTCTCGCGAAGGATTAGAAAGGAGTATGCATCAGGATTATTACTTTGAGATGCGATAAATAATATATGTCTCTCTTATGTGCTATGAATACGTATAAAAAAAAAAGAAATGAAACAAGTTGTAAAATTATTCTCAGCACATTTACCTACGCGAGTTGAAAAATCGTATACTTTTCAGTTACTGACGGTTATTAACTTTGCAATTAGCTTTTCCAGGTAGATACTAAACGCTTAATTAATTAAAGTTTCGGATAAAAGTTCGGCCGACTATACGGGGGGGGGGGGGGACATAATGAGCGATAGAAGCAGCGAATCAAATCGTGCAGGTGTTAGAAAGGAGAAACACAAAATACATAATTCATTTGGGTGCAAAGTGCATCAGATATTTATGCTGAAGCTGTAAGCCGCGAGCAGGATATCACAAACCAGTTATTAAAAGCACTTTACGCGGCCGTACCTCTTCTCGCTTTTCGATCAAGCCGCCACGGCGCGGCGCAGCGGCGGATAAAGCGATGGCGATGGCATGTTTGTTTATTATATCTCGGCAGACATTCGTGAAATATCCGGCCCGGCTCAACCCTCGCGCGGCAGGTGTACGCGACGTACCCGAAGATTATTATATATTATCGGGGATTACGTCACCCCCCGGTAACTCGCGCGAAGGACGTTTAACGAATATGTAAGAGCGGTCAAATATAAATCGAATAAATCTGGGACGAAATGGTTTATGAGAACTTCTCAACGCGCCGCGGTTTCTCAAATTTCGCAAATTTCTCCCTTGGACCGTATAATCTATTCCACGAGGAGTTTTATCCTAATAATAAATGCAGGCAATAAAATACGAATTAGCATCTTTACTACATATATCAGATATTTAGATTTAAAATATTTTAATTTCAATCGACTAGTTTAACATTCACATCGTTGTAGCAAAGTTTTGTGAGAACGTACACTGAAAAAAAAAAAATTTATTATTTGCAAGAAAATACATTTCTTTGAACTTATAGTTTCCTTAATTCAAGAGGTAATCAAAGAAGTATTGAGTATAGATTTAAGAAAACGTTTTTCTGACTTTAAAATATTTTCTCGAATCTACTTAATACCTCATTGAATTAAGCAAACTAAATTCAAAGAAATTTATTTTTTTGCAAATAATATATTTTTTTTTTTCAGTGTAGCACATATTCTTTGCGTTGTTCCCTTTCTGCGTTCTTAGAAGGTATTCAAACAGCACGCAGCCAACTATAAATTATCATACGAATTGGTGCATAAATAACTATGGGAGGACTCACGCGGCTAATGCGCGTGCCTGTCTAAGCGGGTGAAATTAAGTTGGCCAACAGGTAAAATTACCGGCGCAGACTTCCACTTTTACGCGCTGGGTGAGAAGTGGCTTCTGCGTCGTAAAAAAATGTTCTCAACGATCGAAACCGATGCGAGTGGTAATTGCGAGGATATTACACCGCGCTCGTCGTGAATTGCGCAACGATATTAGGCTTCTCGAGACGACAAGATTCGCCAACCGGCGCTTGCAAACCGGCCGCCCATCGATGTCATCTCTCGCAACTATTTTTCTACGATTATATTATAATAATTTCGAAAGCATACATACACGCGAGAAGAGTAAAGAGAAAAAGAAATAAAGAGAAAATTTCGTCGGCTTGATCGAGCGCGTCGCGGCTTAATTCGACAAAGTTTTGCAACGCGCGCGCACGCGCTCTCGTGTAAATATATTTCGTGTAAATTCGCCGGCTAAAATTTATTCGACGCGTTCCACCGTGAAAATCCGTTAAAGTGTCATAAGTGTCCGCGCGAGCTGCGGCAATCGCGCCGGGGCTGACGTTATATTAAATGCAATTGCGCAAGAAGCCGCGCGCGAGAAGCCGCTCCAAAGGACGCGCGCGCGTTATGACACCGCGGCATGTAACGCGGCCTCTATGGTGCCCCGGCTACGTCACGCCTGCGGAGTGCCTGCGGAGTGCCTGCGGTTTTGTATTACATGTAATACGCCTGCACACGATCGCCAGGGGCGTACGTCAATCGGAACCCCCGATCCCGGATCGCTCTTCTTGTCCATCCTTTGTGCTTCGCCGAATAATAGGTTGCACTGCTTCGATCCGCGACAATTTAGAATTAGCGGGAGATCAAAAAGTTCTACCTGTCTCTCGCGGGTGTATTTTAGGCGGAGATTAAATGCGTTCACCTGTGAAATAATTACTTAGATCAATCGTTTTTTGTGAAAATTTTTAAGTGAAAATAGAGTCTCAAATGGTTTTAAAGGTTTTCTTTTTTTAAATCATTATTTTGTACGTTGTCAAACTTTTTTTTTGTTATATATTGTACATTGTTATTTGTCAAACTTCTTTTTATTATGACGATGATTCAGATAACGCCTAGATAACGGAAATATCCGCATTACGCTATTACAGCATTGCTGTAAGATGATGCAGTCTATTCGCGCGATTATTAATAACGCAATCCGGTATCGACGTCTTCCCATCATCGAAGCAGGAAGCGAGCGTTCGCGGCATACATCTCTCCTCGACACCTTTGTTTAATTAATTCAATTGTCATTACCGTTTTATCGTTTGACATTGCACAGGTGATAATTTAAAAAAAAAAAGACGGACTTCCTGCATTCCCGCACGAACCTCTTATCTGCCGCGCGCACGTGGAAAAAACGCGTCTTTACCTCGAATTCTTTTTATTCACTCGCAATAAGGTGTTTGCGCCTTGTCACGGAAAAATTAACTGACATGATATTACGTAGTACATATTACTATTTGTATAGCCTATAGCGAAATACCGACGATCGTGCCGTTTATAACATCCTAGTTAAGGCAAGCTCGATTGCAAATTAATCGGAGAATCCATTACCGCAACTTTGAAATAAAGCAAAAGATGCATATCCTTGGCAATAATTCTTGCAAAATTCTTTACCTATTCCCTGGTAATAATTCATACTGCCAAGGAACAAGTGAAGAATGTTTTCTGTGTTGGTATTTATATAATATTTATAAAAAATATGTCATGGAGAAAGAGAGAAAGAGAAAGAGATATCGCCAACATCACGCGCCTGTTCGTGTACCAAATATTGACGCGCCGTTCAACTGGCTTAAAGTTATAAGAGCATAGTAAAGTAAATGTACCAATGCCGATTATGCCGAGACACTTAAGACCTATGTCTGAACATCTTTATCACTTTAGTTTTTAAATAAGTATAACGCGAATTAAAATCAAAGATAAAAATATAATACAAGAAAAATATTTTTATCTTTTGATTCTTTGATTTTAATCCGCGTTCACTGCAAATCCAAGTGTGTTATTTTTACACATAAAAAAAAAAATAACACGCGTACAAATGCGTAAAGAGTAACTACACGATTTTACACATTTAAATATGTAAAAACAACACACTTGGATTTGCAGTGTTATAACTTACTTAAGGACTAAAATGATGAAAATGTCCAGACATCTAGTACATGTCCAGGCATTGGTATATTTACCTTACAACGATCGGATTCTCGTCACAGAGCGTGGCATATCTTCCTCTGGTGCATTCTTTCCTTCGTTTGCCTCTCGGTTTTCTGAAATCCATGCCGTGACGCAAGATCAAGACGGCCACTTCATTAGCCCGATCCTGCGACACACGTGTACGTACACGCGCGTGTGTACACTATGTATACCCATACGACATCCCTCGTAAATAGGTACACGCGCGACTTACGTGACCGTCTCATCCTCTCAGCTGACTCCTCTCGATTTGCGGCACGACGACTCGACTCGTTCGCGTGTGCGCGTGCAGTCCCAACCGAGCAATTCCACGGGGGACGACGAGGCTACCACCCATCGGAATGCAAATTGTGACTTTAATGTTGCGCCGATAGTAGAGTCGGCCTGAAATGTTTCAACGGTCGCGCCACAGCTGCGCGTTTTTTTTTTCGCGTTGGATTATGCATCTCGTCTCCTACGAGGCGCATCTCGTCTCCTACGAGGAACGCCTTTCATTTTCCCTCCATCGACATTCTTGCCAAAGTTCCCCGGCGGTCTCGCATTAGCTGTTGGATTTTTGTGTCGCTTACACCGATATCGCGAGTAGCATATAATCTGCGGGTGAACTTGCGCATAATTAGTATAGCGTCTCTAATTTTAGTCGACCTCGGGTATCAGTTATTAAATAATTTTTATACTTTCTACAAAAATTTATTTGTAAGTCCCTGAAAAGATGAAAGATAATTTATTTTAATTTTTATTAAATATGGGAACGTGAAGAAACCAGAAAGCTAAATAGTCTAAGCATCTATATTTTTGAAGGTATAAAATATTTATTAAAGGTTTAAGAAAAAAAATACAGACCGCAAATGTATATTTACGAATCGAGGAGAGCGTTATTGAATTATATTTTATCCGACTACTAGTATTATTTTAACAATATTAATTATTCGCCATTGTACATAAGATTATAAAAAAATATTTAAAATTTTAATAACTATTGGGTTATTCATGGCTAAATGGGTTACTCGGCCAGCATCGTCTCCGATTTCAAAATACGAAAATTCTGATACTATTGCAAAACAGATCGCTTATTAATTCACGATGCGTTTTAGGTTTTTGTCTCTCGACGTTGTAAATATGTATGCATATAAGAAACGTGACTCGCGAATAATCCATTTTGAAGGACCGGCACAGGTGCCCGGTTGACTTGACTCATACATCGCGAGCTTTATTAAATAGCGAATAGTCAAGGATCATTCTCGCGCATACCTTTCCTTTGGGAGATCTCGACTTATTTCTCGTTTTCCTTACCGGCGTCCCCGACGGGACAGGAATGCCCGACGATTTAAACAGCCGGGTGATATCTTAATTAGAATTTTTCAGTGGGATTTATGTCTCAATCGTCCGCATTCCCAGCGCGCCTGCACGATTGAAATGTGTCGGCGAGGAGACCGATTGAGAATCAGAGAACAACGATTTTATTCGTTTTTGCTCATCGCCGTTGACACTGAACGAAGATTTGATGAAACTTCTTTTCTCGAAAGCGATAGGATATCGTTGAAGCCCGCTCGCTAATCTCGCTTTGCTCGAAACGCTATGTCACGTTTACAATTTTTCTCGGTCGAAGTGGATAGATCGCCAGATCTATTAATCTTCTAATTTTGAAAGCTCCCTTCACCTTCGTTCTTCCGTTGCGAGCCACTCGTTTTCGCCCGTGACATTCTATCCTTCTCGCGCGGACCAAGATCGTCGATGCCGATACGACACGCGGGTTTGATAAGAACGGAGGCGGGACAATCGCCACGCGCGCGGCTCGAGAATAAATCCTTTCAGCCTTAAGGGCAGATCCTGTCCCGCATGCTCGGACAAATCGCCTTCCGAGAAGAATCGCGCGCGTTCCACGGTATAATCCCCGGCGCGATGCCGCGTCACACGAATGATACGACGTAAATGTCGGTGTACGGCCGTGGAGGCTCGCGAGAAAGGTTGCGTACCTACATTCGACACGAAAGAAAATTTAATAAAAGGGATCGCGTCGCACTAGCGTCGCGCATCCCCGTCGAGGGCTTTTCGAGGATCCACCCTCGTTCGCGGGGCGAGATGAACGACCTCGCCCCCTTCAGCTAGGCCGCCAGGCACCGCGCGAAAAAGTAAAACGCCGTTTTGCACGCCGTTAATTATTCATGCGAGATTACGAAAAAATGATAAGGGCACCGTAGTGTACCGAGGCTAAATACAGCGGAGGCGTTCATTGGACCACCGCGGCACTGAATGACTGGAAATTACGCAAAGCGCGCGCGGTGTTGCTGGAGGTGCCTGCTGCTTTGATGCGCCGTACATACAATATCTGCTTGTCGATTGTTTCGACGTTATACCCGCTTGTTACGTGTACCTGAGAAACCGATGGTTCGATGCCACTCGATACACGACCGATAAGCATCCGTAGCATTTCTCCGCGGGAACGTCGCGTCGCAGCTCAGAAATTGGTGATCCCTGCGGATTCTTAAAATTTAGAAAAGTTTCCCCGGGGCTGTTGGATAAGTGAAACTCTAGCGTAATCTAATTTTGATAAACGCGGAAATAAAAGTATATTTCCCAACAGAATAAGAAACTTCTGTCCAATTACGTTCTCGCGCAATAAGCGACAGTTTTAAATTTAAACTTTGTTTCCCCGTCACTTTCCGCTCCTGGGTCGTTACGACGCTTCCAGGAAAAAGAACCGGACCGATACGATAAGGATTAAGTAGCGCGCGAGAAGGCGATGAGATGATCGGCGAAATTCTCGGTCCCTCGCGTCGTTACGAAAATGTCAAAAGCGAGAGCGAGAGCTCGCAAGTCTCGCTCGCAAATACTCGCGCAAACAGGTGAAAGGGGCGCGGTTACCGTACGAGCAACGTAACAAAAACGCCTAATTATACGAACGATAAATGTCGGGCAGATTGCACATTTGGGAATCGAATGGCCACCCTCGCCCGGTCGCGGCTTCTCGAGACGCAGCTGAAAAGATTACGAGGAATGCGTAACGATCAGCGTAATTCGTTTCAAGGACCGGTGCGGTAAAAACGAATAAAATCGCTGGCAATTCGCAAAAATTGTAAATCACCGGACTTTTTGGAACGCCGAATGGCAAATGTCAGGGTTGAACGAACCGTTTCGGAGCCAGCCATCTCCGTGTCATGATTGAGAGATTTACTTAATCTCTTCTATTTATAGAAAAACATTGCGAGAAAATATTGTAACCGTAAATCTTTATGTACATAAAACTTAATCTAAACAACATTTAATAAATTAACAAAGTTATCTAGCTCTGATATATAAAAAAGGATAGACAATTTTTTTTGTATTTTATCATACAATTTTTTTTTTATATATCTTGAAATATGTGATTTTTATTACAAATATTGTTAATAACAATTCTCGAAATTGCTTTCGATTTAAAATAAACAAGCAAAACGTTAACACGAAATTGCTGTGAAATGATATGAAATGCTGCGCGCGCCGTTAGCAATTCTTTGCGACTTGTCGCCTCTTTTCATTGTGCTTTTCTTAATAATCCACTCACGTTTACGATCTGGCGATAATTGTAAAAGTCGAAAGTAGCCGATAGCGATCGCAAAGGTCAACACGCGGCTCAACATTGGACGCGTTTACATTACTAGAAAAGAAACGGGAAACATTGTATATATACGTAAACGACCGCATCCGTACGGAGCTGTGAAGATTTCGATTTCCAAGAATATTGACACGCGCGCGTTGAAGCGCGACATGCGGTATACTGCGCAATAATCTTTTGATTTCTGCGATTCCTGAAAACGGCAAGCTGTTATTGCCGTACTCTCTTTCAACACGATGATGATGTCATAAATGCGGCCTTAAAAACTCAACCGTAAGACTCGCGAAAAGATAAGAAATAAGATATGTAGTAACCTATATGTATATATATCTTAATATCTGAAAATGTTTGTTATTAATTTTAAAACATACGCACAAGGAAGATATAATTTATAACAACAACAAAAGTAGGAAAATGTATAACACTTATATTTCTATTATTGTTGTAAATTACTTACATATTTTATATATATATTACTGTTATAAATACTTATTTATTTTATACATATAAAGGTTTAAATTTATATAAGAAGAAAATTTAAAATGAAATTTAAATAACAAAAGAATAGAAATAAAATATATAGATAAACACATATATAAAGTGTTACAATGGTTATTATCAAAATTGTTTGTTAAATATTATATATATACACATATAGAAACAGGTAAACACGAAATATGTCATATCGCGAAGAAATATACGCGCAGACCGTGTTAGGATTATCATTTGTAGGTGGAATTCAACAAGCGGCTTATCAGCGACTAGACACGCGCGCATAAAGTATGCGCTTGCCGCGTGCATGCATTACCCTGACGCGCTATCGCGCTACGTGTCGTGGCGTTATGAATGGCGCGAGGAAATCGCTTCCACGACGCGACGCTACGCCGATGTAGCCGTAATCGACCTAGACATTGCATCCCTACACGTATATTCCCAAGCGCAATGTACTTTGCTCCACTTCGCGGAATCGCGAATGTACAATCTCGTGCACACGTTGCGAGTGAACGCGATTTCCGTTGATCGTCTCGAATCGCAGAAATAAAATCGATCTACGATGTAGATAAAATGTCAGTCTGGTTCCTTGACATTTTCGTTGTGGAAAAATTACATTGAGTTTTATTTATTATGTCGTAGCCAAAACAATTTTAATAACGAGTAATAATGCGCTCGTCTTTTAGAAGTTCCAACTGTAATGTTTCACAAATAATATACTTCTTAAGATTATGTTTCTACATTGTCTCTACAGACGTATTTTTTAAATTAATTTATCTAACTATTTAATATCTGCAGATTAATTGTTAATTAAAAATATATAAAAATCACAAGTGATCATGATTACCTTGTGTCTCGCCGTCCTTCTTCCGCGAAGAACACGGGCCGGATGTCCGATCGAGAAGCATACCGGAATCGATCTGAACCGTTCACGTGCGCGCGACACGTGGAGGGGGGTGGGAGGTGGGGATCTCGACAAGCTAGAGAAGAAGAGGACACGTATGAAGGAGGAAGAAAGAGAAAAAAATGTACGGAGTCTCCACTCCTGATTCATCCTAAGCATTTTTCCGAAGATGCACTGGTCAGAAGAAGAAGTGTATTGTGAAGAGGAGGGCAGGGATGACCCCTTTCACTGCACCACGTTGGCACCGTCGCGTATATAAAGAGCCGAAGCGTCTGACGAAGAAGCACAAGTACCACCACCAACCCATCTGCATCTCAGGCAAAGCTCTTCTTCGTCGTCTCGGTGCCCGTGTGACAGAGATTATGTACACTATTAAGGTAGGCATATTACTCGCCGGAGTGCCGCGAGTTAGGTCCAATATCGTTGTTCGCGAGCGGGCCTTTCTTCGCAAGAATACGTAGAGAGTGCAAATAAGAGAGAAAGAGGAGAGGATAGAGGAAGAGAGAGATATAGTGAAAAAGAGAGAGAGAGAGAGAGAGAATGGGAGAACATTTGCCTCGAAAATTCGACTCATCAATCTTACGCGGAAACGCGTTTGCGAGGTGACGTTAGGTAACGACGAATGTCAGGTCCCTCGGGCGAGCAGACGTCCCGCAGTCATGAGATTAGTTTAAGTCGGGCCAGACCGAACCAGACCAGACCAGACGCCTTCGAACTC
Organism: Temnothorax curvispinosus; assembly: GCF_003070985.1. Classification (NCBI taxonomy): domain Eukaryota; kingdom Metazoa; phylum Arthropoda; class Insecta; order Hymenoptera; family Formicidae; genus Temnothorax; species Temnothorax curvispinosus. The sequence goes on along the minus strand of NW_020223858.1, from coordinate 380,114 downwards.
GCACGCGATTTGTCGGCAGCGATATGGGATGACATTTTGGCGAGACGTTCAAGAGTTGCGCAAGTCTCGTTGCACATCTTTGACGTTATGCATTCGTATAATTAACGATGCTCCCGGCAAAGCATCGTTTCGCAACCGGGTTAAGCCTGCCGCGATAAGCTATCAATTATGCTAATTGATTGAACGTTGCCCATAGGTTTGCCTATAGGTTTGAAAATATTGCGCGTATCGTGTAATTTGTATCGCTCGGACAAAAGGATTGAACGACACGCGCGTAGTATCTGCTGTTTTCAAGATGACAGAAATCGGCGCGATGAATATCGAGTATTAAATTTCTCATTCTTGTTAAAATTCGATATCTGCTCAAAACGATACAAACGGTTCAAAAAGATGCTTAAAAATTCTAAACGTTTTCTGAAGCAGTTTTTTTTACTCCTCGCAAATGTGTATCTTCTTTCAATATTTTTGAAGCGAATTATCATGATGCACAGTCAGTAATCCGTAATCTATGTAAGAAAAAAGGCGTCTCGCGTCTCGAACGATTAGTGTAACAAGATTTCATTTCGCGTCGCACGCGAACTGCAAGCTTATCGGTAATGGAGAACGTTAAATCGCTCTTTCAGCGAATTATTATAAGAGACTATCGTATTTTCCTTTTTCTACCCGGCTCGTCGCTCGGGGGAATAAATTTAAACGATCCTCTCCGATATTCCTCGGCTCGCGCATCCGATATCAGCGGAATTTTTCACGGAAAAATCGTTCGCGGAAATGAATTGATAAACTTTGCGCAATTTCGGCAATTTTTCCGGCTCCGCGCGCTCTCGTATATTAGTAAATATGAAATACGCCGTGCGCGCTATCAACTCTAAAGAGCGACGTATCGCGCGCATATATGTCTGCGTCGTACACGAGGACGGATCGTGAGCCGGGGAGAGAAAAATTTTTTAAAACCTGAGAATCGCTGTACCGACATTCGAAAATGCGTCGTGCGTTTTATAAGTCACATTTCAGAAAACGCGTCTCTTTCTCTCTCTCGCGTCGCGACTGAAATATTATTATCTCTTCAATTTGAAGATACGGGAAGTTTGTTATGGAGAGAAGCTTCGAAATTCGATGCAACGTTTCTGTGCTTCGAGAATATAGAGTCGCGAGAGTCAAAATACGTTTTCGCGGATTCGCGGCCGCGTTCAACCGAGATATAGTAGATTATATTCTTATCTTGCATTTAACGTCTAAATCCGGCTCTGTCTGGCACGGAAATCAATATTCACGACGCGTGAAAACTAAGATTGGTATCAGACAGTCGGGATTTAGTCGGACGTAGTGTAATAATAAATGAATGCTCTCGTGTAATTTTACGATCATACGATCGAATTAAAGCCATTTGTCGTAACGGATTCCTCAAAAAATAAGAAAATAAATGAAAATATATTCATCGTCGCGACAAGAGGTACGCGCTACTTACCGCGCGTACAGCTCTTTACGGTTTCCTCATCCTCTTGCAACGTCGTCGTCGCTTCTTCGCCGTCTAATTCGCGATTCCGCATTACTCCTGATGGCTCTATGTTATGCTAAGGCGACTTTAATGTCCCCAATGGCCGCCTCTACATTATTCTATACATACTCGGGAGGGTTGCTCCGTAACACTGCGCCCGGATATCGCCGGACGAGGTAATAATAACTTCAACAAGCCATTTGAGGTATCCTTCGCGATGCGTGACGCAAGCGGCATATCCGGCGCACGCATATGCCGAATAAATGTGGAATTGCGAATATAATTGCCATTGTAACGAATGGGACACTTGACAGGCGTTATGTCACGTAACGCTTCTTGGCGACACCTTTTTCCTTACAGATGATAATTGCCGGCGCATTCTCGGAGTTTCGGTACGCGTACGCACATTAACTCGACGGTCTGTGTCGTCGAGAGAAAGAAATAACTCGACGGACGTTTCTCGCACGGTTATCGGTGATGATGATTATTTCATAACGTTACAAAATTTATGCAAAATTAGACGCTATGTTATGCGTCTTTGAATTCGAATTCCAAATACGTGATTACTGGATACGTTTTATATTTGTCTTATAGATTGACTTAGATTATGAAATTTTCACAGAAGTTTCCGTAAAAAAATTCGCAAATTCAACTCGACACCTTGAGATTTCTAATTGCATGCAAACAGTTTGCATATGCGATGCGTAAACATCAATAGACGTGCAGATTCCTTCAAGGCGGATCAGCATTTAATAACGTTACGCGCAGCGGAAGCGTATATCCGTGTGTTCTCGCTCGTACGTATGGAGCGTCATTAAAATCGGAATTCTCAATGTCAGCTCATCGAGTATATCGATTTCCGCGGTAATCTTCAACGGAGGCGGCTCGCAGCCGCGCCGCAGAAAAATCACCGTCTCATATCTCGCTAATCATATTTCATTACCATCCCGTAACACAATCGGCCACATCGCGAGAGATTGTTTTCAAATTACAGCATCGTCCACGCTTACGAAAGGCGAATCCTGATTACCGTCGTTACAACGTAATCAAGCACGTTGTAAAGATCAACATTGTTAGCAATCTCGAATATCTCGTCCCGAGGGCGAACATGAAATTCCGATATGCTCTTCGGTTTTCGAAGAAAATCCAAGCCAAATATTTATACCAAATTTTCGCGCGCGAATGGAAGGTTCGAGAGGTATTTCGCTCCTCTCGAATCTGTCTCGTCAACGAGAAGGGCTCGAGCGGAATTCTATTTATAAACCGCGTTAGAGAACTTTCTTCGAGAGAACTCGATTTTCATCTTGAATTCGCTTCGCCGTACACGCGGTATACATAACTTCGATTCGCCGTCGAATGATAAACGACATCGAGAGAGCCGCTATCGATCTCGCAAACGATCTCGCCGGCTAAAATCGGTCACGGCGAGGTACTTCAACGTTGGACGCGCTTCAAACGACCGTGCATTTTTCGCGCGACTTTACGTTAGTAGGCGGCAAGAAGCGCTTTTGCCCTCCCCCCCTTCCTTTCATAATTCGCCACGTTATTGCACATTGCATAGAACCGGTGGTTCAACACGACGTCTCGTCATCGGACGATAATTCCTCGCCGCGTCTCGCTCTTCGTCCACAGAGATTTTCCGCACTCCGTCGTTTTCTCGGTCACTTAATAATGATAATAATTAGCATTTTAGATAACGATTCGTTTGCCGAGTTATAACAATTACGTGAGCGCGAGGCGTGAAACAATCCCGTGGCGCGGCGTTCGCGCAACCGGTCGAAAAGAAAGAGAGGAGGAGAAAAGAAGAAGAAGATGAGATAATCTCGCGGCACCTCAAGACGTAACGCGTCGTAACGATCATTAACAACGTCGACCTTCTGCCTCCCTCGAAATTACGTGTATCGAGAGGCAATTAGCGGTCTCCGGTTGGCCGGTTAACGGGAAAGCAAATGTCGATCCTCGATATGAGCACGTTTGCATAAGTAGTTTTCTCGACGAAAGTTCTCGTCGCCGCAAAAGCAGGCTCGCGCTCGCCTCGTATACTCGTCGAAAGTATTGATCTCCCTGAATTGGGGATGAAGAATATGAAAGGATTAAGTTTCATTCTGTAAAGTTTCCGGTTAACGAGTTTAATTATCCCGCCGAGATGCTTGCAAAAGACCTCGAATTCTCAAATCTCCTTCAATCCTGATTTTTCTCGAGGAATGAGAAAAAAAACGCGAATTGGTTATTACTTTACAGCAGATTCGAGTGCGAACCTCCGTTACGAAAATTGCGGTGACTGAGGAGGATTTGATAACCCTTTCCCCCGCTTGTGTGCATTACGCTCGCGAATGCACCAGTGATTTTCTATCGCTTGATTAACGCGCGCGATGCACGAAAATCATGGACTATTGTAAATTGCACGTGACAGCTTCGTTAATCCAACGAGCTTTACGCGGACGGCTCTTTAATCGCTCGTTGCTCGATTAACGGGAAATCAATCGAAACGATCCTCTGATGCGCGTTTCATCGCGTGGCACTCGCCTGTGTTTAAATTGAAATTCAAAAATCTGGCTCGGCTGAAATCTGCAGAGCCGACTATTATTAATTGGAATTAACTGCGCGAGTTTGAAATTAACGAAGCCGCGTCGAACGGGGGAGAAATGATACCTAAGCGTGAAAACGATTATAGTTTGCTCTATTTATCTAATAGATAATAATTTTTTCGTAAATATAGTTAGTTTTAAAACTTATGGATGTAAAAGCAATAAATTTTAGAATAACATAAACAAGAGGTTTTATAAAACAAGGGGTTTTATAACACTTTAATTATAAATTTACCGACGCTCGTAAGACATATACACCTCAATTTTAAAATTTAGGGCACTTAGGTAATTTTATATAATATGCAGTTGTACATTTTTTAATTCTACGATTTTAAATTCTGATTCTAAACAGGTGAAGCAACGAAGCGACGGCGAAACAAATTGAAACAGTTGACATTTGTAACATTTGTAACACGACGATTTCTGATCTCCATCTCCTCCCACCTTTTCCTCCCCGGCTGGATTGAAGCCTCTGATGAAGTTCGTGAATGAAATTATACGTTCACTCCGCGCGTTTATGAGAAAAACGGGCGCGTTGCTCGGCACCACTTTCGTCCTGTCATTACACGCCGTATTTCATAATGTCATTTGCAACTGACGTAACCGCGCCGTGCAGTTTCTAAGCATTATCGTCCTCGGCAATATCGTGCCCTTTGCAACCGTGCCCCGCGCACGTACATACAACACGGTCGACCCATTTCGCGTGTACTTTCACGAATTCTATGAATATTCGAGCACACAAGCCGAAAGGTTTTGCGATGTCGAGGACCAACGTGCCATTGTCCCCGTTTATTCTCAAGCGAAACGCGCAAACTCGAAGGTATGCAACGAGATTCGATCTTGACTATTGTCGATCAGTTTCGTGACTTTCGGGAAATTCGAAGGGACCTGCGAGAGATTTCGCGGACTAATTCGAATTGCTGGACACGACCGGTAATCGAATGGATCGCGACTTCTTTTTTTCTCTCGGTCGTCATTTTTGTCCTCGCGAAAATCCCACGATTTTCGTTGCGGCAACGCGTCATGATTGTAAGCGCGACCGCGGGAATTACTCGTTCGATGCGATAATAAAACCATGCGCCTCTCGTGTTCACGCTCTGTCCAGCATTGGGGCAGTAAAGCGACATTACGCGCGCGACTATGACGCGGCAGTGTGGTAACAGTAGATTTTCCATGCTCGCAAATCGCGATAAGTTCAAATTCCATGAGTTCCAGCTGCGACTTTTGACGCAGCTTTATCGCGCTCACATATGCGCCTGCAAACGATGCGATTTTCTCTAAAATTTTGTCACAGTGTCCCATCCTACAATTCAATTTTTATTCTACTAGTTCGTAGAGTATTATTGGACAATCGATACATAAAATAATTGTTGACAGGTGTTGGTGGCGGTCGTACTTTGTACGACAGGTACATTGAGCGCACCCCAAAGACCGTCAAGTGGCGCGGATAAGGATGCGGTAATTACATCTCAGCAACTCGAAGTCAACTTCGATGGCAATTATATCAACAAGTAAGTTACAATGTCGATATATATATATTTTTTAATATATGTAATTTAATGCAGCTTTAATAAGTCTCGCATTCAAACGCTTTTGATTAAGCACTGTCTGAGAATCATTTCAAAAATATAATGCTCCATTAATTACTTAAAAGAGATAATGCTCCATTTAATTGAGCGCGAAGCAAACACCGCGAGATAATGAACGGTATCTCGTTAAAATTTTTTTCCTCCATTATTCAAGAAATTATGTCATCGTCGACGAATCCGCTGTCATTAGCGAATCAGTGATTTCGCGAAAAAATGCCTTTGTAACGTGATCATTCCGCGCGACCCACGCGGACATTCATATCCTTTTCGCCTACCAATCGTACACGAGGAAGACAATCGATACGGAGATGGTCGGCAGGTACCTGTATGCATCAGGTACCTGGATATATGGCACCGGTTTATCGGCGCGGCTGCCAATTGTCGCCCACGACAATCTGCCTTCTGCATAACTCCATTGTCATGCGCGAGTGGGAGCATTCGCTACTGTGCCGAGGACTCCTCCGACCGTGTCTATTTTCTCTCTTTAGTACCATCTAATACCATCCGAGGCCGCGTGACGCCTCTTGAATCCGTAAATTGCGGATGCATTCATCAATCGATCGCTTAAACGATCGTCGATGACAGAAGAATTTGGTTTGTTCTCGTCTGTCACTCTGATTGAGTTGCCAAGCTATATAAATTGCATTCGCGGAGTATCTTGTTTTAGTAGTAAAGATATACACTCCGATAGAGTAAAAGGATCATTTTTTAAATATAAATTAAATTTTTTTATGTATTATTTATGTATTATTTTTATAATAATAATTATTTTATTAAATTAATATGTTATTATAACATTAAACTTTTCTAATTTTTGTATATTAAATATTTTATACAATGAAATATCTTAAATTACATTTTTTACTAATGTATATATGTTACGTATTTATCTATTTTTTTAAGTTAAATTTTATAGAATTAATATTTATTTTTCAAAATTGTATATAATTATCGCGAAGAACAATGAAGAATCTTAGATTTGTACTTCTATATTTTTTTTGCTTTTTAAACTATTTTTTCCATTTCTTTATTTAAATTTCTCGCGAGAGCAATAGCATGGAAGATTCGTATTATGTCGATAATTAAAAAGATTTCCCTGATGTTGTTATCGCTGTGTCACGTGTTCGCCTATCCCGCAGCTTCGAGACGAGCAATGGGATCAGCCATCAGGAATCGGGCCAGCCGAAACAAGTGGAGCAAGAGACGCCGGTAGTCTCGCAGGGCTCGGACTCGTACGTAGCTCCGGACGGCCAACAGGTCAGCATCACGTGGTTAGCGGACGAGAACGGTTTCCAGGTTCAGGGCTCCCACCTCCCCACGGCGCCGCCCATCCCGCCGGAGATCCAAAGGGCGCTCGAATGGAACGCCGCTCATCCCGAGGAGGACGACGGCGGTCAGAGACCACCGGGACGAGGTGAGACTCGATGAATAATGAAATATCAATTAATTAATGGGAAGTTCCAAACTTGTGCGTTTGCGTCACGTACTATTATACGATTTACGCAAGTAGTACATTCGTCGATATCTCGGTTTTGACGTTAAAAAGGCACTTCGATAGTCATGAACATTAAAAAATTTACACGCAGAAATAGTATTAGGCTACTAAGACATATCATGACGATCTTGTGTTTCTCTTTGTATTATTAAACAAAAAATTTTTCTCTTAACATATTCAATTAATATATTTGACAATAATCGGATAAACGGGAACTTTTAGAAAATCCGTGGTAACCAAGTTGTATTTATTTTCAAAAGCGAAGACGAAACATTTTTGACCGATGTACGAGAAATATTTGAGATCATAAAACGTGCTTGCATGTCATCGTACAAAATTTATCGCGAGCCGGGGACACAATTAAAGGGGGAGGGGGATTAATAATCAAGTGTGCGACTTCAAAAGGCACGGTGTTTGAAACAGCGTTTCTACCCCTCGAGGGATATCGCTTGCGTGACCGCATGGCGCTGCGCGATAGAAATGAAGTTTCTTTGTGTCCCGAACGGAGGTTTAATTAATTTCGTAATTGGAAGAAGCGCCTTCATCTGGAGTGGACGATTAAACCGCGCGCGGTTTTTCCCTTTCCCGTCGTTCGCCGGGCGAAATTCCGTCGTGCGATTCTTCTGCGTAACGGCAAACGGTTGACCGAAATAACCGAATTACCGCACGGCGGAAGACACACGACTTCCGGGGGATAAGCCGGGAGGCAAAAAAAAAGTCCGCGACAGATCCTCTGCCGCGAAATTGATTTACGTCGGGCGATCCCGATCGTCGTTTCCTCTCTCGCAACTCGTTTTGATCAAGCAGCTATTTAAATTTCCCTGTGCGTTAAGCGACGCCTCGTCCTCTGTGTTTCCGACAAACAGCGGTGGGGCGGAAGAGGGGTAAATCAGTTTACTCAATCGCAGTTCGGCGGCCGGCAGTAGCTCACCGAGACTCGCTGCGGCACCGTTTAATTCACTTTGGTCCTGAACTCGAAATTGAAATTGGCCCGAATACGGGCGCACCGGTGAACCGAAAATATCTTTGTGGCGACCGAGCACCGGGAACGAAAACAATTTCAGCGTACGTTAACCGCTTTTACGGAGCAAAATCCGGTTACTCCGCTTACGGGCGATACGTGTCGTTGATGCCCGAAAGACTTCCATATTCCGTCGATAAATAAAAGTCCCCTCTGGAATCAGATCCTGATACGCGAAGCGCGAAACGAATACTTTTTAGAATAGCGCACGTATTAAAAGTTACGTAATCGCGGGTGCCCCTCTATAAACTTAATTTTCCTCTCTCTCTAAATCTGAATTAGTGAATAATACTGTGAATCAGTGAATGATATCAATGTAAAGTATGCCACTGATTTATGAAAAGTGGTATACTTTACACTGATATCTGTGACTATTCACTGATTCAGATTTAGAGAGCTCACTTCCACTATACGTATATGTGCCTTATGTCCATTTCTACCAATGTAGATTAACTTTAATCTCGGTTCAACTTACGTTTTATCTTTTTCTAAATTCTTAGAACTAGAAAGTTAATCGTTTAAGTTAAACCAAGATTAAAGTTAATCTGCATTGCAGCATTGACAGAAACATTATACTTTAACTTCCGTATTTATGAACTTCTTTTAAAGTTACGTCTTATGTCCATTTCTGCCAATGTAGATTAACTTTAATCTCGGTTTAACTTGCTTTTTATCTTTTTCTTATTCTTAAAATTAGAAATTCTATTTTTAAGAATAAGAAGAAGATAAGAAGTAAGTTATAAACCGAGATTAAAGTTAATTTACACTTGTAGAAATGGACATTAGAGATACTTTATATCGTCGATCTATAGTTTACCAAAATACATTCCACGTAGTCCGTTTGTATTGTGCTCTCACGGATTTCTCTGTCCGTACATACACAGGGTACACATAATAAAGTGTCTACCTACCTGTAACTATGTTACCGTACTACCGAGTCTTCGTTAAATATTTCAGGCGCCGTTTCCTCCTCACGCTCACGGTCTCTCCCTTCTGTTGCAGGTTAATCAGCCCAACTTTACCTCAAACGTGACCTGATTCCGAGCCAGCTTGCCATGGACAGAACCGACCCCGAGCTTTCGAAACGCAAACACATAAAAATAAATATAGTGTGGTATATTAATCTAGGATACAAACGTAACACGAAGACAAGGCATGAGACACCGATATATAATAAGCTATGTACTCCCGAGATGATTCTTTATCTTATCTTGTATAGATGAAAAAAAAAAAATAAAGCGCACTGTTCAAGCAGTTTCACCGAGGGAGAAAGATGCCCGTGCCCCCGATGCACGCGCGCCGCCTCCGCACGCAAGAAACGAGGAACGACACGCGCGTGCGAATCGTTTAACGCGTGCGTCGAACGTTAATAGTATATATGTATACTTAACTTGTGATTTTTGTATATAAATAAAAGCGTTTTGCCCAAGTTGGAAATATCTTATTGTAACTATTGTTGCTTCACCTCTATCTTCCACCGCCTCCCCGTTTCTTTTCTGCCAGAACAACACTACCGACGTCACCAGTAATTCAGTTAAACTCAAACTATTTTTTCAAATGTTATATATTCTTTTATATTTATTTAACAGACCGCGATAAAATTTGAATTTTATATTACTCTCTAAAACTTTATTTCTTTTTTACTATCTTATATTAAAACTTTTCCCGTATTCTTACGGATTTATTTTTTTTGTTATCACATAGTCTGGAAGTAAAGTTTGTAAAGACGCTCAAGAAAGAAAATGGCGTAAGCGCTTAGAATAGTTTGTGAGCCACTTTTGATCAGAGCTTGTTCCCGAGTCTGTTATTTAGATATCGGCCATTTAGAATTGCGTGCGCGCGGGTAATTTTACGAGGAGGACGCGGAGGAGAGGCCCTCGCTTTACATGTGCTTCACATTGGCCGTAAAACGACATAAGTATAAGCAAATGTTAAATAATGGGCGAAGCACGCGCGCGCGCGTGTTTTACGCCGTAAAAATGTTTCCTATTCGTGTCGCTCGCTCTCGAGCCTCAGAAAGGTTAAAAACTGCGAGTACGTCTTCGGCATCGCATCGTTATTATGCAATTTTGCCTCGTGCAGATTTTCAATCTGCCCATCCTCCAGGAGTGAATGTTGCATCGTCGCGCGCGCGCGCGCGCCTGGCATATCTGCCAGTGAGCCTCATTTCAACAATGAGTGTTAAATAAAAATATTGATAACTCGCATCGCGCGGTACTATTATATCGCAAAGAGTGTCGCGAGAAATCTCCGGCTTCGATTTTAACGATCCTTCTGCGAAATATCGCTACGAGATGCGTATCCTGTTACGGGTATCAGGTACATTTATGGCAACTGACAAGGTAATTCAATAGTGAGTAATGAAACTGCATTACGCAAGCGATCGAAGAAAACCGCTAAAATGAAACGTTCAATAAACGTGACATAATTCTTTCTGTGCGATAATACATCGCATTTACCTAATTTCGATAATAAATAGCTGTTTCGATTATTTCACTTTCGTTAAGCTTGTGTGTGTTTTTCGCCGTAACTCGGTATGCGCGGCTCATATTTACATAATTCATACATTCTTACGTAAAAATCTAATAAATTGTATCAAATATTATAATTACATTTTGTTTTTAATGTTCAACATTACAAACTATCTTGATTATTGCAGAAGCTATTTCAAATTATCTTCTTATAAGATTGATTAATTTTAAATCTATATATATAAAAGAAGATGTCTTGTTGACTGACTGACTGACTGACTGACTGACAAACCCCTGAACCTAGAAACATGAAATTTGGAGAGTGTATTCCTCTCATGACGTAAGCACCCACTAATTGTAAGAAGGGATTTCGTTACCGATCTTCTAGAAACCGGTTTTTTTAATTTTTTTAATTTTTCGGGAAATAATTGACCGAATGTCAAGATATACCCTGATATCGCCGATATCAAAGAAAAATCTATGGATTGGCTGTGTGAGCGTGCCATCCTGTGGATGCGGAAATCTATTGGCGTTATATAAATATAAATATACGTTATCATCTATTTGCGTGTCTTATTACATATGACCTCCGGGGCGAAGCCCGGGTAACCAGCTAGTAAAGAATAAATGATTAATAATATTTCTCACAAAATTACTTATTGTAATATTTTAGTTCGAATCAGTTAGAAGGATCGATTCAAATTGAGAATTGATGAGCAATTTTAAAGTAGCTTTCCAAATATATTCTTTGCCGTTCTAAATTTATATAAAATTTGTCTGAAAATTTTATTTGTCTGAAAAACTTGTCGCATTCTCATAAATATTAACTTTAAAAGTGAGATTCAATTTCTATATCTGTTTCTCGATTTTGTTTATTTTTAGAAAAAGGCAAAAAATCGAAAGAGAAATGTGAGTCGCCTTTAAATTAATATTTCCGAAAACAACAATAATGTGCGAGAAGCATATTTCAATAAATGCGAATGAACTGTTAAGAAATGGGAGCGGCAGTATATCACTTGATTAACGCTTAATAAAAGGCGCGGTTATAAAAAGAATATAAATGACCGCAAAAAAGCTGGATGTATACGAAAATTGCAACAAAAGGACTCGCATAGGGATAAACGAGCTAACGACCCATCGTATGTCGCAGCTGTCGGGCGTTAACGATAAAAAATCATCCGAGCGCGATGCACATCGATCGCGAAAGGAATCCCGAGGAAAAACGAGTGGATATACAACGTACGTTTCAAAGGTTAAAACACTACGTGCATTTGCAACGTACTTGAACTCCATTTATGCATCTTTGTATGGAAACGCGCGCGAAACAATTGCGACATGTTAAACTTTTTCAATTAATCTGAAAGTTATAAAGTTTAAAGAAAATTTTGAAAATTTCCATTTTAATCGCACGTAAGATTTCGCTCGTGTAACGTCTCTTTTCTTGCTGAAACCCAAAAAAATAATCGTCGCGTTTGAAACATTAATGGTAGCGAGTAATAAAGTAATGATAACGAGGCGGTGACAAAATCGCAGCGACAGAAGCGCAGAACTTTTCCAATTCCAACTCGCGATATGACGTCTTATGGAATACAAAAGCGGGTATAAAAGGCTTACGGGTTTTCTTTTACGATGCGCAGCGGTCTATAATAAAGGTTCGAACCGGTATCATCGTGGCATTTGAAATACGCCGATAGCACAGGGCACTGCTATCTATAAAAGGAGGACGCGGTGGATAAACGCTCGTCAGTAGTACCGTGCACGCAATATCTGGAAAACGAAGCAGTTGAGGTAAGAGTCGCGCAGAAGTCCGTCTCTGTCAGTCAAATCTCAAACGGCGCTATTGCAATTGCTCTTGCATCGCTATAGTTGCATCGCTTTTTTGTAATAATTATTTCAGAAGCTTCAACGAAAGTTTCGAAATTGTTTGCAATGCACTTCTCATTTACGATTTTAAATTACACCTTTACATAGCTATTACAAAAAAAATTCAATATGTTAAATAAATACTGGATAAACAAGAGTCTTCGCGTAAATCAGAAGTTTATAATTTTCTTCATTTCCGATGTTGCATTTATAAATTTTTTTTATTGTTTCATGAATTTTGTTAAAAAGTGATATAAGTTGAACTTTACAATCGAAATTTTAATACCGATTTACACGAGCGCAACGTCAGATCCACGACTGGCAGTCGAGCGTTAGACGAATCCTTAATCTATCTTCGATCTTACCCCAGGATGAATCCGCATTTAATTATCCTGCTGAGCCTGGCGGCAGTAATATCGGCGGCAAATGAGCCGATAGCCATCGTCAGGCAGGAGCAGGACATCAGCCCGGACGGTAGCTACTTCCTGAGATGGGAGAGCGCCAACGGGATTACTTTCGAGGAGCAGGGTGTCCAGAAGAATTCTGGCCAGAAGGACAAGGAGGCTGAGGAGGTACGCGGCTCGGCGTCGTGGACCGCGCCCGACGGGCAGAAAATTAATCTCGGCTGGCTGGCAGATGAGAATGGCGCCGTTTTCCAAGGGGCGCATCTGCCGACCCCGCCGCCCCCGCCGGAAATTCCGCCCGCGATTCAGCGTGCCCTCGACTGGATAGCCGCTCACCCTTCCCAGGAGGATAGAAACAAAGTGTAACTGATGCACCTCTTGCTACAGACACGTTGAAAGATCATGTACTGCGTATGCTTAGCTTGACATCGAATGTAAAAAGACAAGTTCGTATAAAAATTTCGTATACCGAAGGAAGATTTAATTCCTCGTCCCGATTCCTCGTTGACGTCGTTTCATGTTATATTCTGTTTTAAGTGTATCCAACGTGCAATCAATTACGATAATTGTGATATTGAATTGTGTTTGGGATAAATGCGATATTGAAAGATTTTATTATAGGGAGATAGACTCAGTTATAAAATCATTAAAATTGATAACAGCTTGTTTTTAATGTGTATTATATGAGATCATTAAGAAATAAACGCCAATTGTCAATTATATTATTGGAAAATATCGTGTTGTCATGTTTACTTCAATTCGCAATTATTCCAGTTAACTAATTTAAACAATTCTATTAATCCGATTAATCATAGATAACAGATATACAGAGAAATGGAGAGAGTTATTGATTTTAAGAGCAGAAATCTTGTAAGTTAATAAAAAAAAAACCTCAGATATATTCCCATATATTCAGCAATATAAAAATCTACAAGTCCAATGCAAATTTATCCATTTACTTCGAATGTGCCTAAAAGAAATTATTATACGTTATGAAAACATTCTAGATCCGTAATCGGGTATTTATTTTTAAGGATCTTTCTTTTAAATACATCATTGCCTCTCGACGTCGGAGGCACTTTTCTTAATAGTTAAACAATTGTCGGGCGAACAAATATTTGTCCTTTCGCGACGTACAGCCGCTTTCTTCACCTACTTTGTTAAAGAATTCGCAAAAATATTCCGAGAGCGGCTACTTGATGTGAGACTAGCAAACTCACTCAAGTTGAATGTGGACAGACGGTTATGCGGTAATAGAAAAATCGGGGTCAAAAATGGTCATTGCGGTGAAGGAGGAAGATAGAGATTGTTATGTAAGCGAATGATAGCGAGAGTTCTCTTGCTGTCGCACTGTCGACTACGCTCTGTCTTCTCGAAACTGGAGATAATGTAGCAAGACAGTTCAAGCAACAGGGTAATTACGCTAATGGTAAAATGCGCATTATGAATCGTTTTAACATTAACTTAGTTAAGTTCTTATATACGTTTTTGTATATAATAACTTACTTAGTTCTTATTTACGTCCCAATAATTTGAAAATTTAATATTTTTATAAAATGTAAAAGTAAATTAAATTAATAATTGAATCAAGAAGAAATTCGAAAAATATTAAGAAATATCTCTCTGTTTAACCTGACATTATTTAATTAATAAATAATGTACACAGTTTATACATCATTCACGTATTGTATTACAGCAATTATGCAGTAATTGGTGCCCCGCACTACTAGGTGCTCATCTAGGTCAAACGTGCGAATGTAAATAGACTAATCAATTTCCTTTCTTCAATCTTTCCGTTCTTTAATTTAGTTCTTCTTTATTTTTACTTTGATCCTGCCTCGTTTTTAATTTAAAATGACTGATAGACGTCAAAGTGAACGCACGCGTGAACAAACACGAACTGCTCGTTCCGCGGAAATATTCACGTACGCCAATTATAATGTTAAATTGTTTACGGAGGTGCACACATATATATGTATGTGTTTTGCTCGCGCGCCACCGCGTTTAATTTGATAATTAATACCAAGCGGCCGCTTCATAATTCGGTTATAAATTCCGCGAATCATGTTTCTTGATTGCGGCAGCAATTTCGATTCGACGGCACGATCATAATCGGTATTTGTTGAATCGCGAGCGCAAATAAGACTGCGATAGATGGGATTAATCGAGGCCGGATAATCGAATTTATGGGTACTATTAATAAACATTATGAGTCGCCGGGCGATATCATCGCCGATGTATCGCCGATACGCGCATCCTAATGCGCGCGTTCAGATTAATATTTTGACAAATGCGAAATTGTTATAATATTTGTAAATTATAGCGGCACCGCGATAGCGTACCGGCAGATACGTTTTCTGCTAAGTATATAAATGTACTACGTGACGCGTACACCGGAAGAGACACGCTTTGGCACACTTTCTCTAACCGCGGATAATAAAACCGCGTGCTGCAAGAAGAATGCTGTTGCGCTGAGACAGTGCAATAAGTAAATAATTAAATAATTTTCTTTGAGCAATTCAAATAATTTCAACTTACAGAACATTTATATAAGATTTGCCATTTTTGCGAGATTTTCTTATCTCGATTCAAAATTTGTATCTTTGCGGATATAGGAAATATGGCTTTTTATCAAATTTTGAGTGATATATAAGGTTTACCAACGATTTCTTAGTCGGAGGAAACTGCACTTTTGGGAAAAATGAATTTGAAGCTTGTATACAATTTGTTTTCTCTTTCCCTCTCTCTATGGGAATAAACTTTGAAAGATTCAGCAACGCGCGAGCTTGCGCTGGGAAGATTTATATAAGTTGCTGTTACGTGATGCCGCAACAAATTTAGAACACGACTCACGTCGTGCTAAACGGCAATACATGACGAATGTCGCGGCGCCTGCGGTGAAAGTTCAATGAGTGAACGCCGCGAGGTATAATCAGTTCCGGTTTCTCCACCCTCGCAAAGCTGTCAACGTTAATGTGTCGAATCGGGACGACCCTAGACGACCTTTTGGAAAGTCCCCCGGATAGATGACTGGCCTGCGAAAACGACACATTGCCCGAAGATTATCTGCGATATCATCGTGACGTGTTAATTCTCGATATCAGGGAAGTGCGGAGTATCGCGTATTCGATCATTAGAGAAAGAGAGAGGAGAGATGAAAGCGGAGAGAAAAGAAACGCGTTAGCACTGATTCCTATCTCCCGTGTCTTAGAAGTGACATGGAGTGACAGCTTTGGAGATTCGCTCGCTCTGTGTACGTCGTTCCTCTTCGGACGGCAGATCTCTTTGTGCTCGATCGTCAGTAATAGCGTAAATCACGGGATAGGATGAAAAGAGTCATGAGCGGAGAATGTGTCAGAGCTAATTTGTATTTGTCATGTGCTAGCGTGGAATGACAGCTCGCCTCGATCTTCCGTGCCATCCGCCCGCCCGCCCACCGCGTGGGAGAGGAATATTTTTATTAACCCCTGACTACCACAGGTCGCGGGACTCACCTGAGCGCGATGTCGTCATAAAGAAATATTAAAAAATATAGTTCAGACTGCTATGCTGTGACGTAAATTGTAGCGCTGTGTGTGTCTACAAATTGAGATTTATTCCTGTATGCAACAAATATCTTACTCGAGCTTGATGTCATGGCAGGCTTGTATGAGAAATAAATTTAATTAGATTGTTACCCGGTGGTGCCATGAATACGTGAATCGTTAACGCGCGAGCGGTTAAGTAAACATTTTCCATCGTGATGTCTAAACTCTCATTGCACCAGGCGAACGTAATTGAAGTTCGCTTGCGGTCCCCATATGACGCGCGTTACATAAAGCGCCACGTCTTTTGTCCACTCCACGTGATTGATTAATGATAGCGAGCAAGGTCCGCTGTAATAAAGACGCGCGCAGCAGCTGTGTTTACAGCGGTGTAATATCTTAGTAATAGTCGCGCGACTTTCTATCGTAAATCAGGCCGACGTAATTGCGATGGCCCGACGTCTACTATATATCCGCGTACTGTATATGGGTGATTGTTGATGCTTGAATACGGGATTCACACAGGTCCACCTTTAACCGCGCGTCGAACTGCAAATTCCGGAAGTAACCGACGCGAGCAAACTGAATAAGAGTATCTTCGATCAAGGATTAATCCAATCAAGAATTGACTTTGTTACGCGTGTATTAAGGAAGTAAATTAATTCTTAATTTGCAGAGAACAGAGATGGCGGAGAGACAGAGAAGTAACACACGCTACCATTAACCGCAAATTTGCCCCGCATCCTTCCTGATACGCCCGAAGGATTCGCAGCGGAATCTTGCACGCATTTTCGCGTGTCTCGCCGAAGGGATCGGGCCTATTAATAGAATAGCAAAGTCTCTCCTGGGATGCAACGTTTATTCTTAATGCACCGTGACATATATGTCTAACGATGAGTTAGTTACATAGTCATGGTACATATATATTTGCGTCTCTTCAAATATATATAATATATTAATACAATACAATATATAATAAAATACGCATGTGTGTGTGTGTGTGTGTGTGTATACAATATCGCGTACAATAAATATTTACAACAATTTGAACCAGAGCAATTCGTGTTCGTTACGAGGGCGAGGACAACGACACGCGGCCGACGACAGCACTCGCGTCGTCCGGGTGTCACCGTGGGTTCATTATATTAAAATCGTCTTCCATTCTCATGGCGGAATAATTATACTCGTGGAGGTCGTGAGATCACATGCTGGACGGCGGCGCCGGGGGGTCGCTGTTTTACACCTGGTTCTCGTCATCCTTGGACGGATGCGCCGCGTTCCACTCGAGGG
Organism: Temnothorax curvispinosus; assembly: GCF_003070985.1. NCBI lineage: Eukaryota > Metazoa > Arthropoda > Insecta > Hymenoptera > Formicidae > Temnothorax > Temnothorax curvispinosus. The sequence continues at coordinate 362,374 of NW_020223858.1, read as the reverse complement.
CCTTCAGTATCAGCGGCGGGATTTCCGGCGTGGTGGGCAGATGAGCGCCCACCGGCTGGAAGCCGTTCTTGTCGGCCACGTACGTCAAAGAGATCGCCTGGCCGTCGTCGCTCGCGTAGCTGAAGCCACCCTCCGCCTTCATCGCCTCGTCGTCGGTGCCGACATCCTCCAGGTGGCCCTCCTCTTCGGCCTTGATACCGTTACCGGTCTCATAATTCCACTTGTACGACCCGTCTGGATTGGGACCCTCCTGGCTCTGGCTGATAATCGGTATTGGCTCGTCGGCGGGCGCTGCCGCGGCGCAGACTGCCAATGCGATTAAGGCTACCTGGCGGTAGAACGAAAAAAAGTATGCAACATTAATAGCACGGGAGATAAATAATATATATATTCAATTCGGGAAAAAAGAATTTAGACGTAATCGAGCTGATCGCAATGACGTATTTATTCTAGGTGGAAATTTTAGCTGAAAAGTTACGTTTACTGTTAAATTTTTTATATAGAGAAATATAGAGAATATTTAACAGTAAAGTCAAATATTAAATTTATTTAGAATAAATGCGGTCCAAGCTGGATTTTGGTAGCCTAATAATATTTTTTTATGTATTTTTTACGTATTTAAATATTAAAGTCTAATTAATGTAATTATTTTGGTGACGTAAGCATGGTATTACAGTACTTTTGAACAAAATTAATTGCTTTCGTAAAATCGTGAAGACTGATGAGATTAGTATTTATTTAATAGCCATCATTAAATCGTTAAAAAACGCTCGATTAATTTATCATGCCGCGGTGACAGATATACTGTCACGACTATCTTAATTAATCTTTTTTTCCCTAAACCATGTCTCATCCATGTGTTGACTACATTTATAGTCAGCGTAACTTTCACATCTACGGTTAGGGGACACACTTTAACAGCTAAACACAAACAGTGAATAGAAGATTTTAATAGTGATTGATTAAGATCGCTTGAACATGGCATTATGTTACGAAATTACGCGGTATTGATCATTGCATCAAAATTGAGATTACAAATGGGCAAAAGATTCAATACGAGCGATGAAATGAAAGTAAAAGTAATATTCATTCTTGGGAATTAAAGATACAGCAATTAATACCGTAGATCAATCTATTGGTCATAAATATCAGATGGGATCTCAATTAATGTGATGATTGCGCGTAAACACCCGCGGTGAATATAATTTAATACTGGCGCGCAACGATAGAGTATCGAAGTCGCGGTATATCCGATAACAACGCTGGATCGCAGCGCCGAGAATTAAGTGACCTTAGTAAACCGCCACCGGTTAAGTTTCCAGGTGCATAAACATCGGATGAATATTAGCCTTCTCGTTAGCTTCCCTGTTTGAGGCTTACGTCGTTGCACAAGTGTTTATGCGGTGCGCGCTAATAGCTACCGCCACTTAGATATTCACGAAGACGCGATTTGCACAACGTGACGATTCACGGAATAATTAAAAACAAAGTTCGCATTCCAATATAATTATTCACCGTCGAAATATTAGATATTAATATTGAAATATTTATTTTATCAAAATATTAAAGTTTTTGAATTTTTATATATTGTGATCTTTTTGTTTGTTATAATCCAATTTAATTTTAACATCAATATTCAAAATTGTTAGATCGGTCGTGTAGCGACGGAGAAAGCTCAGCGAATCAGTGGAAACGGGCGCCTCGCGTCGCAGTAGTGATATCGTTTTGAGTCAGACATCACGACGGAATCGCGGTAGTATCAGCGTTATTAGGTCAGACGCCGCACCTCGTGTAAAATAAGCCTCACAGTGCTGACGATTCTTGTTACTATTTTATAATGCTACAATTTTTCGAATAATTATCTGACACTGCTAATAAGTCGATAATTCTTAATCGGGACGCAAAAAAGTTAATTTCTATAATAAGATTATTGAAATAGTATTCTGAAATTATTCAGTAAAACCGATTTACTTTAATACATAGATTATTTAGAAATTGTTGCACTGAACAAATTATACCGAATATACTGCTATCGAGAACTGAAATGATCAATTATCATGTTTTAGGGAAATACTATAATGTTTAGTAATTCTTCGCTTTAGGCGGTTTACTAAATATCGTTGAAATGCTGATAACGCACTATCGATGAAACATATATCTCTATTTTTATTATTTAAATATACTAAATATCTTTGAAAAAGGAAACGAGAGGGAAAAGTAAATTAATCAATTTAATAATTTATATATTGCAATAAATTTACGGAAAATCTAAGAAAAATGTATTGTTATAAATTTGGTAAAAAATTATAAACTAATTGTTTTGACTGCTTTGGTACTTTTAGTGTTAAAATACTTGAAAGTAATTGAAAAAAACAAGACACCGCTATCTCGCATTTCTCTTTCCGTCTCTTACAAGATAAAACTTTCGCCAAAGAAAGATCGTTTCAGCTCCCGGTTAAAACATCCTGGTATCGTTCATTGTTAAGCATTTAGTACACGAGAACGTTTTGCACGCGTTACACGCGTAACATGGCAGATTTTGAGTGTATCCCGACGGTGTCGATCGATATCTTTACACCAACGATCCTCCGGGATACGCTACTTACCCTCCGATCCCGGCTCGCCCCGCGCGTTTCTACCCACCGACATCCGAGTCCCCGGAGCTCTCGGGTACGCTATACCGGATATAATCGAGAAGTGTCACTTACAACAACGTAACTCACAGGATACTCCGGATACGCGCACAGGGAATCCCACCGCCGGGGACCGGAAATGCACGTCAGATTCACACGACCCAACTACGATTACCGGCGCGTATTGTCTCGCGGGCGGAAGTGCCCTCTGGCACTCGCTCTGGCATATCCTTGCTCCCCAGTCCCAGCCCCCGCCCCTGCTCCCTTCCTTCACCCCCCGAAATTTCTTTCCTCTTAATTAAACGCTTACCAATGACGTGTACATGCTGCGGCAGTAATCGCTGATGGGCAAGTGTTTATCAAGCCCCGCAGCGCTCGTCGTATATATACCCCTGGAGGCATCACCAACACCACCGACAGCCCGATGCACCGACGGCCACCGGCGTTACGATAGTATGTAGGATGCACATGGGGACACACAGAGGGGCCGCATGCGGGGACAGACAGGGGGGTTTACACGGATCCACGATTTAACACGGCGTCGCTAACATGTGTCTGTACGCGTATATGTGTAAGTGTGCGTCGCCGCCGCCGGCGAGCTGTGAGAGACAACACACTCCACATCAGCGTCGAGGAGAGACCATCTTCCCTGAGATCACCATGTCACACTGCGCTAAATGTCATCGGGTCCCCCATTGGAGGATGCTTGCTCAATTGTCACAATTTTCTCTAACGACGACCCGCGCGGGGAATCCGCTTTTTCCTTTCCGTTGAGCAGTCGCCCGGAAGCACGGAAGCTGTGAGCTTGCGGTCAGCTCCGAGGTATTCTCCCCGGCGCGTTTAAGTACCAACATGCATTCTTTCTATCGTCTCGTTCATCAAATTTATTCGGACTTTTTAAGCATTATTGTCTAAAGAAGACGCGAAAGAGATACGCGTAACGCTGTTGTGTAACGTCTCTCGGTTGCCTCTTTCAAGCCCGTGCGCTCCCGCTATTTTCTCTCTTACGGCGAGTTCAAGGAAGTCGCCGTAACGCTTTTGGATACGATAAACAGATATCTGGAAGGTTTGGTGGATAAAAATATAACGTCCCTGTGTTGTAGTGGGCGTCTATCGCATTTTCAATCATTCGTGTATTCGAGTGCCGTTACCGTCAGATTAAAAGATCGAGAGCGAGTGCTCGAGAGAGACTGTTTCGCCGTGCCGCTGTCGCGCAGATTTATGTTGTGGATTTTTGTAAAAAGCTGTACTCTTCATTTGAACAATGCATGCGTGTGACACATATGAGAACAGCTTAAACTCGTATCTTCCATCGGATTTATTAGACGGGCACCGCCCATCGCTTCGGCATTTTCCTAGCAATATACGGACACGGATAAAATTCAATTCTTTTTCCATTATTTTCCACTCTTTTTTTCCCTAGTTTTATTGTTTCGTCACTCACACGCAGGTATTGCGTAACGTTAATCGTCGCCACTAATGCGCGTTTCGCATTTCTAATCAGCAAATCACGTGATTAAACAATCGGCTGGTCAAATGGCTATTTACCTCGATTTTTTTCTAATTGCAATTACTCACGATCTGGCGCGACGAAATCAAACGGGGAATCCTGCGCCCCCCCCCCCCCCCCCCCGGCCTTGTGAATTGACTGACAAACGCATGACACGCGTGGTCAAATTGTCCCCGCTCTCTAATCAATCGGAAACGGCCTGACAATCTCTCATTATCGACGGATAATTATGTGAAGCGGCCGCGCTATATCGCATTTAGCCTCGTCATGGCTGAACTTTCCGTAACTGTGAGAATAACGAGCTCCGCGTTAAGCGTTTAATCGAGGCGACTATACAATCGAGAAGTTTCGTGAAACAAAAAAAGAATGAAAGAAAGGACCTGGGCGGCTACAGGTCCTTGGCGGTAATGGAATTGCGAGAGAAACAACTGTACGCCGAACTTTCTCGCTCGAAATGGGTTACGCACGATTTCTGGGAACGTTCCCTCGCACGCGCGACAGCGTACGTTCTGCAAAGCAAACACAGGGGTCTTTTTCTGTTTTGAATACGCGGAGTCGCGTAATAATATTGGAATTTTTTTTCTCTCACGATATTATTACGTAAGAGAATTAAGTATTATTAATGCGCGACAGTGCACGATGGTGCCACGGCTGATATAAAGCGATGCATGTGCCGGAAGCTGCGAGATTATGCATGCACCTAACATGCGTATCTAATTAATAATCAATGCTATACCATTGGGATGTTTGAGATTGTCAGTAAATATCGCCGATCAGATATGTTAATGTCTCCGCACGAGATAGAAGGGGTTATATTTGTCTGGGAAATTCCGCGCCGCGTTCGCGAAGTATATGCAGTTGCGATTAACACGTTGCCCGCCCAGAGCGAGTTCTTTTGTATATCTTATCGTGTGCGCCACAGTAGGATTTTCATTATGACAAATATGTAATGATTAAATATTGTGTAATATAATTAAATAAAACACACGAGTACTGTGTTAAATAACGAATTTCAACTTTAATACTCAGCTATTTGTGTCATTTTTAATGTTATATTATAGACTTTACATTAGATTTTATATTGGATGGCGTTTATTTTCTTACAAAAATTTTAAAAAATTAAAAAAAAATTGCGCCAATTATTATTAATGATCACACCAGAATGTCACTGAAAAGTCAAATCATCATGGCAAGCAACGCATTAAGATACAAAAGCAACACGAGATATTAATTAAAATATATATAAGGCTCTCTTGATATTAAATATTGTATAATAGAGTCGACTTTTGAGAATGCGATGAAAATGTAAATTGTCGAGATCTTCGAATAGACTCACGATATCGTCGAGATTAATTAGTAAGTTAATTAGTAGTAATTTAGCGACGTCTCTCACAGTCCCTCCTTCTCTCCTCTTTGGGAAAACTTCGGGGGGGGGGGGAGAGGGAGGTCGTACATTTTCCTGCGTGCGATTATTGATCGTGGACATTACCGGCGAGGTATACCGATGTAACATTAGACGGGATCCGACGGGGGAACAGTGAATTATGTCTCGATAGGCATTAGTTTTCTTCTTTTACGGGAAATGTAAGGGGCACGTAGCAGGACGATAAATTCTCGTGTGTCTCTAGGAATGCCAGCTGCTCGCCGCCGCGCCGCGCCGTGTACCCGCGTGATTCACAAAGTCACGTCATCGATATATTCGAACGATTTTCTCGCGGGAGCGCGTTTGTATTTTGCGCTCGCGAGTCGCCTTGGAAAAGCGTGAAAAACCGTGAGAGTTGGTTTAAAATGATCCGGTGATCGGAACTAGGAAGGGAACTAGGAAGGCGAGCGTCTCTCTTGAATGTCGAGGACGCTCGACGTGATAAATGCTAAAATGCAACTCGCGGTTGCTCATTGAATATTTTAGCGTGCCGCGGATTATAACGAAACGTCGGCTCGGCGTAAGTACACAATTTACAGCGCGATAATTTTGCGGTGTGAGATAACATTTACAAAATCTTATATAAAAAACAAGAGTTTTGTTCAATGTGTATTTTATTCATGGTTTAATTTATATTTTAAAATAAAAACCACACAAATTTGTATTTTTTTTTTAATTTTAATAAAACATAATTTTTAAAAAATAACAACTACTATGCTTTCTATTATACATAACGTTATATGTACAACAAAATTCTAGAAAAACATCACTAAAGGTAATAAAGTACTTCGCGTAACAATTGTTTTAATCGATAAAAATACAGTTTTAAAAAACCTTTTTCAAAGTTTTCTCTAAAATTTGTTTAATATAAAAAGACCAGTCGATTTTTTCAACTTTCATTAAATCACTGTCGCGCGGTTTAAAATATACATTATGTTATTGAATTTGCGAGTCCTGCGGAACATGGGTTTCGGACATGGAACGTTAATTGACGCGCAAAGGGAACTGGCTGAACGATCGCTATCTCGGCCGGTCGCGGAACGGTCGTCCGATGAATATAGGGGAAAGTTAGCGCGATACGTTTGGGCTTTTAATTAGCCGTATTACGTAACGCGGCTGCGTCGCGTAGGTAGGCACAAAGTGCGAATAAATATCAGTCGTGAAAGCGACTAACGACCTGCGTGTTTATCTCGCGATTTAGGAGCGCATTCCCAAAGGGGGTTCATCCCGAGGAGATCGGCCGCCGCCGCGCCGTGCGATCGTTAATGTAACCGAAGTTCCCGCGAATCATTAATTTCCCTCGTCACCCAATAACATTTTCGCGGTTTTATCTGATCGTTTGTTAACATGGCGCGTGAAGTCTCTCGAAACGGTGGTCACTTTGTAAAAAACGAGAAGATGTTTCGCGCGGAGACGTTTAATCGCGCGTTCTTTTCGGCGGACTCGAATCCATTATAAAAACAGCGATCACGTGTAAAAATCCGTAACCACGTGTGCCTAATGTATCGTACGTCAACGTTGATGATTTACTTAGACGATAAGCTATCAACTTTCATATTCCGCGAAATGTACTTGCTATTTAAACTCGCATCTTTATTGGCCGTTTTGCATTTCCATACCTGCGAGTCTTATAAGACGTCTCGTTACTCATTGCACACACGTACAACGAGATAACTCAAGGGGGAAAAGGGGGTGAAGAGAGAGCTTAAGGGTCACAATCGATAAAACCTGCTGCAACTGTGCAGCTCCGGGCGACGCATCGTCTTTCGCTGACCAACATTGCGGGCGATGCACCGCGATACCTCCCTCATTTTTTATTCACTTGACAGATCGGACACCGTCCCGATACGGGCGTACCCGCTGCCGCCCACTTCTCTTTCTACCCTGCTTTCTATCTCATCGGTATTTACAGTATATACGATCGCCGTGTCCTCCCCGTCGCATATCGACTAGGTATCGCGATGACGAGAAAGTTTGCGGACTGTGTAACAGCGTTTCGCGATATTACTTCAGGTAATATCGACGTGTAATAATCGTGCCCTTGATTTTTACACATCTCGGCCGTGCCGTAATCGATCACGATCATCAAGATCGATCCTCCGCGAGATCTGAATTCGAGACTTAATTAATGAGGCACAAATACAGGTTTGATTGTCACTCGAGGTTTTCCATGCACACGGACAAATCAATTACGAGAAATCTATATATTTTTACTTGGAACTTTAAATTATTAAAGTTCTCCAAAATTTTCTATTAAGAGAATTAATAAGTCGGACATCCTAATAAGTCATCTCATTTCGACTGCAAAAAGAGATAATAGAAGGAAGAAAGAAACTTTTAATAAAAAATAATGACTAGAAAGAATTATTTATATTTCTCTGAATTTATTTACATTTTTATTGATTACTTAACACAGCATAAACACCAGATAATTTATGCTTGGCGGCAAACGTAATCGCGTATTGATAACAAAAACTACACAATCAAAATGATTGCTATAACGACGATGATTGTACTCTTGCCCAATATTTTAATTGGTGATTAAGAGAAGTCCGAGTCGCACGTGTCGTCTCGTTACCGCGTACAACAACTCTTTTCTCCTCGTTTTCGGTCGACAGTCTCCGACCGAAAAATCGCCTGAGGATGTACCAAATTAAGCGTTGAACATTTTTTTCAATATTTTACGAAGTACACTTTAGCCAAGCGTAATTTGCATCATAACCAAATGTAATTTTTTAAACTGATGTATTTAATTATAATTGATTGGCAGCTACTTTACGGCGTTATTTATGAACTAAAAGAGAACAACGTTCGATTTCTTTAATTAAGATCTTTTTATGATTTCTAAATATTTTACTGTAATATCATTACGGCATAACTTCTGTAGACTTTTTATGAAAAAAATTTTTTATGAAAATTTAAAATATTTTGTTTTGTAAAATATATAAGAAATAAAATAAGTAATTAACTTAAATAAATGCTCAGTTATGATAACTTTATGAAAACTTTGTTTTCAAGTGCAGAGACACACTTTCCATAAAAATTTTCTAAATTCTCTATTGGTGTATTACAATTCTTTTATTTAAGTAACCTGAAAATGTTAAGTAACGTTATATGCTTTCGCACTCGTGTCAATCATCCAGCACGCAATAATACACTCCGTATGCTAAACTTGCGCAAGGGTTTCGCTAAATGATGCCTGAAATATCAAAATCTCGGCTTTATGTGTGTACATCCGAAAGGTTATATGTGCACGCGCATAAGCGTATAATATACTTTAGCTTTAGCATACGTCGATGGTCACTGATGCAATCGCCAATCGTCCGAGCATTATCTTGTCTCCCGATGAGAACACAGACACACAGGAACGTATAGAATGATCAAATATAATTGCGTCACTATCGGCTGTTTTACGCGCCTATACTGCGCGCGCGTGCGCATATGTGTGTACGTGGCACGCAATCCGTGAGAATAACACTCGCGTTTTTCACGATCTTTTTGAACAATATAATTAAATCGGCATTAGCCGTTTTTCTTTTCCCAGCCAATCGAGAAGCAAATCCTCATCGCACGCAACCTGCGTTCGCGTAATCGGGATTTACAAAGCGATCTATACAAGAATACAAGTTTCACAAAGTTCCACAGCTGTGTGAATCTGCAATGCTAGTTTCAAACGTTTCCTTTTTTTATATTTATCGCAAAATAAAATATTTTAAAGAAATAACGTGCAATGACATATTGAAAAGTCACAAAGATTATTTTACGTTTAATTTGCTTCGCGACCGCAGATTTGTGACTTCGCTTTATTAATCGGGCATTCGCCCTGTCGATTTCCGGCGTCGCGTTTCTCGCACGAACGAGCCCGACGGCTCGACGGGCTCACGAAATGAACAACGGCGCACGAAGTTATTGATCATTAGTCGAAATGTCAGCGATAAACGCAAGCACTTCAGCGCCAGGCACTTGGTTCCTTCTGCATCGACGTAGGCGGATAATTCGTATATTGCTGCTAAGCGAATGTCCCTCGCATGGCCCAAAGAGAAAAGTTTGAAGGCTGTTCTGGAAATCCCGGTTACAATTTTAACGATATTAACAATTTAGATATTAATTCCTTTGTTTTGAATTTAACAATTTCGATATTATTTAAAATCTAAATATTATTCTAAATAATAATTTATTATAATATATAAATATTCTTAATAACTATATATAAATAATTGTAATATCTAGACATTATTTTAAAGATTATTTATAACGTGACAATATTGCGTGGTCAACATCGATCGCGGCTGAGCAAGGGTTGGATAGCTGCGTTTATTCGCAGTAAGTAAATGTGTGCGATACGAGGGTGGACGACAGGGAGAGGTTCCGTTTTATCTATTCGAAACCGATCGGTTACGCGCGACACTTCTCGTTGCATGTACGTTTGCCTTGTCCATTCACGCTGCAGTCGTTCGACTCCATACGGTCGCATACCGCGCGCTCGCTCGCCCTCCCCTCGCTCTCCATTCTGCCAATTTCTGTCTTTCTCCCTTTCTCGCAGTCATCTTTCGTAGCTCCCATTCAAGCCGGCGCATTCCTCGAGAGATGCGGACGGAGGAGAGCTGGTAGGCGCATCCGCGTGCAACCTTTCCTTTTCGACGCGCGGCCTTAAGGAACAGCCGGCGTGAAGACGTGCCTCTATATTGCGACAACCATCCCAGCATCGTACGTATAAGGCCGCGGCTTAGCAACGCACGTCTCCACCAGATGATATTTCGACTCGTGCCGAGTCTCTCGTGCGGGATGCATCGCCGCGCATCACCTCACGTTCGAGCGGATCCTTCACCCTTCGTCCACCGACTGTTATCTGGGTCCGTTGACTCAGACTGCAGGCTGCACAGCCTCGTTTGTTTCTCTACTCGTTCTCTATGTAATACATATATCGCAATATGGGATCCTGTAAGTCAGTGATATTTTAGATGCTAAACAAACGTTCGTTGCATATATGTATAGTATCGGGAGATTTGCCAGATCGCTTTCTCAATTGCTCTTTTAATCGATTGCATCGACTCCTTGAAAGGTTCAAAGATGCTTGTTGACTCATCATAAACAGAGAATTATGTCTTGTAGTGACAATACGGTCTTATATAAATTTATAATAATTTTCTTATTTTTTATGTTTAATAAATATTTAACATAAAAGAACCATCCATTACGATATCATTTATCATCTTTTGATATTTAATAGAAATCTTCAGAAGTTTAATTAATAATTAATTTTTTTTCCTCTTGATTTTTGATATTATAGAAGAACATTTTATTATTTAGAATAACGACGAAAGAAATACAGATATCGTATCGTTATGACGTCGATCTTATTATTTTACTTCATTGACGAGTCTTTCTTGCAGTTTAATTAACTTGGAGTTTAATTAGCCTTTGGAAACGAAATCGATGAATTGACCATCAACGGCATTTAAAGTATTTTTATATTCTTGAATTTTTATTTTAAATACGTCGAAATTATTGACAATATTTATTCGTTTGATATACAGACACACTTGCGAAATAAAATAGGTCAGTTATTAACGTTTACGTATCATTGTTATTTATAGTTTTTATTGCAATCCATATATCTTTTTCGTACCGTTTTCCGATTTACTGAATTAAGTCTAGATTTGTAAAATATCGCCATGTGACTGATAAACCTAAACGTGAAATACACGTTTATATTGACTACGCCATAAATATACTCGTAGTTACTACATCGTCATGAATGATTAATGAATTTTCCTACAACATGGTATTTCTACCTCAATCCAAGATGAACCGATACTCGAAGATCTTGGCCGTTTTATTTTTTTTCTCGCGTGCAAACTAATGGCTGCGTTCGTTTAACAGCTGCATTTTTAAGCTGCAGTTAAAAAGTGCTATTCCGATTATTCATCCATAACATATTGAACCGCGCCAGCGACGATGCCTCAAATAATTGCTAGCTTGTTAATGGTAATATACGCGCCAATTATTCTATTACATCGAAATTGCAACTGCGATTTGCACAACGCTTTTAACCTTCCTTACCGAGAAACCTAGGAAAACGTTCGCGTTTCTCGACAACAGAATGTTCTTCGTCGCTCCTCGGAATATCCGTATAGGATTTCTTCACCGGTGCACAAGCATGTCCGGGATAGGATTTGAATCGAGTATGTTGCCGAAGAAGAACAACGCTGTTTCGCGGATATCGAGCCGATCGGGGAATTTTTAATACCGCGCAAGAGAACGTGGGGGAAGAGTAGGTATAAGCTACACTCCCGCGTTAATCGGCCGCCTTAAAAGTCGGTCGCGCGCCGTCCCGCCTCTCACGTACGAATTGTCAAAGTAATTTTCGCGCCGTCTCCAGGAGAAGCAGCGCGTTTCACGCGGAATGAAAGTAAAATTCAATTCGGCGCGCGCGTTACGTCTTCTCGCCTGCGGCCATCAGGCGCTCTCTTAGAGCGTTCGTGGTGGATACTTATATGTCAAGGTCGCTCTCCACACATATACACACGCACGTCTTACAGTGGCTTGTACTCCCGTCGCTGTCTTACATTTTGTTCGGCTTAAGTTCGCACGCTCATTATCGAGGGGATTGCTTTTTTGCGGAATATACTCGCGGAGTATGCGTGCTGACGCAATTGTTATCAATCGACCCCGAATTCAGGCTCTGCCATTAAAGTTGAGATCGGCGAATGCGAATACGTTGCGTATACTCGGGCTCTGGCATGATCATCATTCTTTCGCGATTGGAAATTCTTTTTTAAACAAAAATTTGCAGTTTCTTGTTGATTTTCATGACTGGATAATTCATGATCCACGGAGTCGTACAATCTATGATCTATGATCTATGACATTATGTTGCAAGAGGCGCGCGTCGAGAATCGTCTCGCCTAATCGCGCCGAGGCAAAGCTCCGGCTGAAAAAACTCTAACGCTCGTAGTTCTTTACGAGACGCATTAAGACATACATCGTCGCGTCTGTATACCGCTTTCAGCGAAACGCATAAAAGACCGCGGAACGGAAAATTTATCAGCGGCATAAAACCACGTCAAAATGCCACCGCGATCGGTTGAAGGGTTAACCGCGCCGAACTTCTCCCAATTACAGCTGTAAATTAAAAGAAGTTATTTGAAGAAAAACCTTTTACCTGTATATTGTAACATATAAATTGCAGAGACTATACGTCGGATCGTAAAATCGAGAATACTAAAGATAATTGTCTTAAGCGTTTTCGCGACTCGGTGATTAGCTGTGAAGAGTCGCACGGCATCTTATTATTCCGTTGAGATTATTTATCGGTTCTTAAGCGCGCGAACGTGACTACGCGATTGCACAGGCTGATACGGGAATCAATCGGATCGTCGAAAAATCTATAACTAGTATCTAAAGAGTTCGCGCGGGCCGACATCGTGACGAGGAAGACTTTCTCCTCTGCGAAGGCGCGATGCAACGAAATGACGTGCATACCTGAGAGGAACCGATGAGTAATCGGACGACCTGGTTTGTTGGTCTAGTTACAGTTACATAACTACGCCGCCTAACTCAGCGAAGTCTTTAACGAATATCGAAACGCTCTCTCGGGCGTTTATTAAGTTAAACAGACATAAAGAAGTATAACTAACTGAATACAATAAACTAATTTTTCGGAGATTATAAAATAATTTCTTATGTAACTGCTGAGAAGAATAATGAATAACAAAATATTACAGAAAACTTAATCTTTTTATCATCCGTAACAGAAAAGAAAAACATTCTACTGGGAAAAAGGTTTCTACGTCGTTTGTGCAATGTTCTCAGAATCTCGGAGCTGCTTTAATTTATTTGTAGAAAATAAACTCGAAAATACCGCTGGGACCTTTGAAACCGTTCCGTCCGTGCAACGATTCGATCTCCAGGTCGCGCCAGTTGCAATGAAAGAAGAGGAGAGTACAGTGCAAGGAGAAAGATCGGGATCAGATCAGATCCTTCGAGCGTGCAACCAGCTATTATATCCACCGCCCGCGGAGACGGACCTCAGATCCGTGTAGAGATATTTCGCGCGAGGCGGTTTCGCGTATTTAATTGACGGTGCTCGATGTCTGTCGACTAAGAGACGAACCTTACAAAAATACGATATACGATGTTGAGAGTATAATGAGATTTCCACACGAGCGACGATTGTTAGAGACGATTGTCATCTTGTTCCATTGCTTATTATCATGTTTTATATAAAAGGAAAAAAGATTAAGTCTAGGCCAGTATTCATATATTCAGATCTTATATTTCAGACCGTCTTAAGCACAATCTTAAAATGTTAAGTCAATCTTAGAGTATTAGCATCTTAAGACATTACTTAAGACGGTCTTAAAATAAGAATGAAACATGAATACCTAGTATCAAAAATCAAAATTTGCAAGAAACGTTTAAGATTTCATTTTTCCGGATTTTATTATTTTAGACTGACTATTTTATTCATAGCGAAATATCTTATTTGCTTCCGTGAAGCAATTACCTCGTGTCGGGGACCACTCACACAACAGTTAATCGCGATGCATTTTTAAAACAGTCACACTTTCCGACGCGTCGGTCGTGCCAGAGCGTATCTAGAACTGTCAATCGCAGTAATTCAGAGCCGGGCCGTGATCTACATGACGGCGGAACACGCGCGAGATCTACGATGATCGAGCCCGGCGATTAGATATTTCGAGGTGCATCCAATCGTTGCATCCGCTGATTGCGAGACTCGTATGCAGATTCCGGTGGCGGATACTACCGAGGTACGAGGCTTGTAGAGATGTAGGGAACTTCGATTGGACGGTATACACAAGGCAAGGGATATGAGGCAAGAATTAATAGGAATTTAACGAGATTCAAAACGACGAATAATTTATTATAATGATGCTCTAGCCGACTGATAAATATTAATTGCGCCGTAATTTTCAGTTCTATTTTTATATAAAACATAATGTTTAAGCTACAATCCTAGGCGTCCTCGATTAATTTAGAAATCAATAATTAACGAACAGAATGATAAATTAATGCAAATTTGTCGTAAAAAAAAAATCGGAAGTAGAGGAAACTGATTGGAGGAAATATCATCTTTTTCCGTTCAGCGTAGATTTCTTGAAACACGCTCTCGAGATAGAGTGATTTACGGGAGGAAAGATGCCACACTCCGAGATTGAAGAGGCTCGTCTTGCCGCGGAAAATATTTTCAATTTAACGTACGAGAGACAGAGTAGACGCGCGAGAGCGTTTCCCCGCCGCGCCGCGCAATTTCGTCCCATTATCCACGGTATTCCTTGGAAGCGCATCAGCGACGAACCAGTGATTTAATCGTTCCGACCACAGGTATATATACACGTTGAATATGGAAAATACCTTAGGAATAAATTAATTTCAAGGATCGCCTCCTCCCGAGCACAGCTCGTAATCGAGCGACGCTCGTTTGGTTGGCACACGTCGTCGTATTTTACATCTCTATTAATGCATACATGCGTAGAAGGATTCGCGCGTGAAGGATCCGATCGACGGGCCGATACGCAGTTTTGTCCGACACATGTATTAGCGTTCGTTTTAATCCACATAGGCGTTTCTTCTTTTTCGGCGCCGCGCCGGACGCGTCGCGTCGCGTCGCGCGCATCGTCCAGGAACAGCCGGAGCATCCTGAACGTCGGACGCTCGGCTAATGCGATGTCGTAATTCTCGTTTTTATACCCGCGGCACGTCCCGCCGTAAGACGCGAGCATTTATCTTATTTAAATCGCGCGCTTTTGTGTATCCGCGAGGATACGTGCTACGCGAGGATCGTGTCGCTCGTTTTGGATTAGCGCGCGCCACTCCGCTCGCGTCCCCGGGAGATTGCTCGCCCAGCGCTATTTCTCAGCCGGAATTGCGAAAATCCACCTTCGGGGATATTCCTGGACAAAGTATTGCAACTCACGTGGCGATTCTACGAGAATGCGGCGCGTAAATTTTGACACGAGATTTTTTTTGTCGCGATTCTCTTCGCGGGAATTCAATCAATTCCTCTGAAAAGGCATAAGGGATATGTATATATTATAAAGATATAGAAATATGTGATTATATAATTATACACCTGGAGATTTACGAAATTTCGCGAATTATATTCGATCGCCAATACGTTTCTCACTATTTCGTCACATTCGATCATTATTGCGTCATCTACTCGGCTCATCATTAAATGTTGCTTAGTGTTTATTCGTATAATTGCGAACTAGCTAGCCCCGACCAGCTAGCTAATTTGCGATCACCGACGTATTCAAATCACGAGCGATCTGATACGTTAATGAGCGGAATAGTCGTGATATGTTTAACGCTCGGCAGTCAGATAAATTTCAGTCGAGGAAAGAAAGCGTGAGTCAACGTTCAAGCACGTTTATTTTGTCGATAGAGGCAGCGTTTAATATAAACGTTTAATATAAACGTTGCTGTTACGGTGGCTTTGTATACACAGTATGCGCGCTACGTGATTCCTTAATTAATGCAGCAAGTGCTAATTGACTGCGCTAATTCGGCTCCGGGACAACGCTCTCGCCGAAGGAAATTTGCTAAATTATTTGAATGCGCTAGAAATGGAGCGAGAAATATAAAGTCCAAAAATCGTAATTTCAACACGTTTAATTTCCAACATTATAGATTTAACAGTTTCAACTTCCTGTAATTATATTGAATTAAGTATTTAATTCAGTATTATTTGTGAGTATGAGACAGATGAGACTATAACATCATCCTGAATTGGCAATTTGTTCCTTCTTCGTTTCAGGTTTCAAACTCTTCGCCAAAATAAATATTTTATACTTCACGTCCTATGTTGTATATTTTTATGTCAACGGTAGGAGATGTAATTTCGTACGCGAGCTGTTTGCACGATCATAGAATCGCAGGATCGCTGAGATTTCAGTCTGAACAATGTGTGTACGTTACTATAACGTTTCTACAGGTTGTCCTCCTCGGGATGTTGAGCGATGTACTCCAAGGCTCTCAGGATGGCGTCGGGCACCGGTGGCGCGACCGGTAAATGCTCACCATTAGGATGAAAACCGTTTTCATCGGCAGTGTAGCTCAGGGCGACGGGGTTGCCAACGTTATCGGAATAGCTGAAGGATCCCTGAACGCGAATAGCGTCCTCGTCTTTGGAGATCTGAGCGAGCTGGCCCTGCTCCTGCACCTGGATGCCATTTCCGGTCTGATAGCCGTAGCTGTATGAACCGTCCGGATTCGGTCCGTCCAGGTGCGAAGCCACGATGGGAATGGGAGTGTTTTGCGAAAAATTCGGGGGTGCGGCGAATGTAGCCACTGCGAGCACGCAGAAAAGTGCGACGGTCTGGAAGAAATTTGTTTATGATTAACTCAGAAGGAAAATGTCTCTCAAAAGTATGGAATTTTGTTACATGGATTATGTAATATTTTCTAACCAAAATATATATGAATTCAAGTCTTATTATATACGTCCGCGTTATTATAACTGGCATTTATAATTTCTTAATAGCAGCTAATTTAGAACGGATTTGTTTGACTATCGAACACCATTTGTAATATCTTTTTAATAAAAAATCGTACGATAAAAGATGTAAAAAAATGCTCAGCAGCGTGAGTTGGTGATTTTTTATTTTAATCTTGTTAAGACTTACCAAAGCGTTCATGATGCCGATGGCGACTGTGTGTCCAGTTGTAAAACCGAAATTCAGGAGACGCCTTTTATATAGTATTGCCGAAACCTTGCTAAATACGAGTATCTCCCTCTTATTGATAGATTTCTGGCTAGCACGTTGACATATACGTACGTTGCGACATTTTCGACGAAATTGATAGTGGGACGCGAGGCAAGATGACCGCAAAATTGGCAGTATAATGCCTCCTGAATGATATTCGTGACACTCGTGTTTATCGAAGCGTCTGTCGAATTTTATGCGAAAGTCGAATGTAACACGTTTGGAAATATCGCGCGGAGATACCACATTCCAGAATTCTTTCTCGTCCAATTTTCGAACTGTCCCTCTATTTAGAATATTTAGATTTAGATGAACGATTACGTGAGAGATTTTTTATTTGTTATAATACTTGATATTAAATATATGGTTGATAAAAATTCTTAATATTTACTTTATGTTTGCGAAAGCAAATTCATTTGTATCCTTACCGAGTCTGCCTTCGGGGATCACAAAGTAAGCACGTGTGGCATGCGCTTACCTAAGGCTGTCAAAACCCGAGATCAGTTTAGTCAAAATAGCTGCGTGTTTGTAGACAAGCTAAATAGCCTATTTTCGAAAACTAATTAAAAGATTATTTTAAAAAGGCGAGATAAATTGCCAGTTTAGAAAATCCACAACGAAGTTCAAGATCCGACACTCGTGCGCGTTTGAAGGCTAACTTCATCGCGTGAACATCACTCTGTAAAATATTGAAGATGACAAGGTAAATCTTGTGAGGCAAACACGCCTCTGCCACAAAGGATTATCCCTTTGCGTAGGGGCCGGGAGAAAGATAAAATTTCCCTTCGCTAAGTCGATCATAAATTTTTCTCTTAGCAGAGAAGCGCGCGGCACCACCTAATACGATGTCAGTTTTCGCCCGCATTCCATTGACCCGGTAAACTCCTTGTGTGAATTTTCGTTACTTCGTGCAACGTTCGTAAATTCAGCCAACGTGTAACAAATCCGTGGATCCTTGACGGGCGCAACGTAAGCCGAATACGCAACTTCATTTATCATTTATCATGACCGTGTGACAGGTTGATTGCGCTCCTGCTTCTTAACTATTTTCTCGGATAAATGAAGATTGTATGTAGTATTTTAACTTCTAAATTATTTTTAAAGAATAATAAAAAGGTGTTTAAAAGATGTTGTCACTCCACAAGAAGAAATTTCACTTTATTTCAATAATGTATATGACGAAAAAAAAGATTTAATTTTCTTTTTTATCGTGTATATTTTATTTTATACTTTTTTTGTACTTAAATAAAAATTCTCATATTCACGCATTTTGTTTGAAAAATAAGATATTTTTGTTTTACAAAAAAAAACGCTTTGTAACCTAGTTTGATATAATTTAAATATATTGAATAAATTTTTTTTATTTTAGCAGAGAGAATAAACCGTTCTATCTATTCTTGTATCCTTGAAGTTTAATTTATGAGAATTTCAAGGTTTTTAATTGCTTACGATAAAATATTATATACATACATCAAAGGATTATTTCCAGTTACAGAAAAAAATGTACGTTATCAGGTTTGCTTCATCAATTGAGTCTCTTCCTTTTCGAAAACTACAAATCTTTAATACTTATCTACGATTGTAGCGCGTTGTTGATCTCTCGGAGAGAAAAAGAGGTCATAAGTCGAAGGACTCGTGTCGGCACGTAAATATCCTTTCGGACAGTAGCATCTGGATCCTTTCTCCCGAGGTATAAGTAGATACACGTGAAAACGAAAGTCTTTGATGAAACCGAGTCGCACATTACGCGCGGGCGAAATGACCGGGAGACACGAATTCGGTAATGGAGGTCAATGCCTGCTTCTCTCTCTCTCTCTCTCTCTCTCTCTCTCTCTCTCTCTCTCTCTCTCTCTCTCTCTCTCTCTCTCTTTTTCTTTCTCTTTCTCTTTCTCTTTCTCTTTCTTTTTCTCTTTCTCTTTCTCTTTCTCTTTCTCTTTCTCGATGATGCATCCCGGGATGTAATTACCTCTCATGTTAGTGCATCCATCGTTGCTCGTAAAGAAACGCTAAGTTCGTCCAATTACAAAAAGCATGTTATACATTTTATTTTATGCTTTATTTTATATTTAAATTTGAATAAAAATTCCGATTGTATCTCAGCTGGCAGTAAGAATATATATTTGCTAAACAACGCAATATTTTGTGTCGAATACTCGAGGGACTTTACCTTTAAACTTAAATAGACACCATAATTTTTCGCAACGTTTAATGTCCCAACATTAAGTTGTCTTGCTATATTTTGATCGTCAAATTTTTGCCGAAATAGAATTTATTTAAAATTAGCAGAGAGAATAAACCGAGAATTCTATCTATTCTTGTATCCTTGACGTTTAATTTATGACAATTTCAAGGTTTTTAATTGCTTACGATTCAGGAATTGTTGACGAAATTGTACATCAACCGAGTGTTTCTTTAGAAAAATCTACGAATTGATTCAAGAGTTCGTGAGTCTGCATAAAAAATCTTCGCTAAAAATTTCCTGTATGGTGCTTCAGCTTCAAGAGCAATAAGAAATCCAAATTTTATGAATCGAATTTTACGATCGAATTTATGGTGTCTTTTGCAAAATTTTTACAGCGTCTTCGCTACGCTGTGTGGTCATTTGCAACTAGAAATATTAGCGCATTTTTATGGCAGTTATTAAAATCATTTCTTAAAAGAATGCAAAACAGATCTGTCCTATTTTCGTACGTCAAATATTTTTGGGGATAATCTTGATTTAAGAGAAATTCACGCGTTAATTATGTTCGATCTTTAGCATTATCATCTTAGCTTCACGCACCACGAGAGACGCAACCGAAACGTCAGTTTGAGTCCTCTAGCTGATTTCTTGTAGGATTTCTTGCCGATTTCTACCTGATTTCTACCGATAAAGCAGAATTGAGACTAAAATCTCCAGCGGAGTTTTATATTTCGAATAAAAGGTAGTTATAGAGAAAACGAATGAAATCGAGTATGTCTCATATCGTCAATAAACTCTACGAGTCTCCTTTCTCTTTAGAAATTGAGTATAAACGATACTGACAATAATCATGATTGTGTTTGTCATATCTGACGCCGACTGGATGTTAACAATCATAAGAAGTCAGAGAGTGAGTGAAAGGTACCATAGATCGCGCCACGAATAAAAGATGCAATTTTAATTTATATCTATGCTAATAAGTCTATTTATGCATAATAAACTCATATTTTTGCAAATAAAATCATAGAACAATGAAATTTTAGTTACAATCTATGTATAACATATTTAAGCTATCTCAAACAAATGAAATGAATAAACAATTAATGCGTCGATTTTCTTATAGATTATAAATTCTCACTCTTATCTTTAGGATCTAAAAATTAGAAACAGAATTAACCGAGTAATTCTATTCCTCAAGTTAGGAAAATCGGATTTTATCCGTTTCGATTTAAAAGCACATCTCTCTCACTCTCTCTTTCTCACCAAATCGCGAAGATTATCTCACGTCTTCATCGTCTTACGCTCAGCGATATGATGTGCGATTTCATAGGATATATCTAAGAAACTATTACAACAGAATTAGGTAATTCCACTCGTTAAGTTAATGAAAAAATTGAACTTTATATCTGTTTCGATTTAAGAGCAGATCTTCCATCTTCTTTCTTCATTAAATCGCGAAGATTCTGTCGTTTTCACGTTCAGCGATACGACGTGCGGTTTCATAGGATCTAAGAAACTATTAGAACAAAATTAGATAATTCTACTCGTTAGTAATAAAAATAAAGTTAGTAATAAAATTGAGCTTATCTGTTTCGATTTAAAAGCAGATCTTTCTTCTTCTTTCTTCACCAAGTCGCGAAAGGTTCTCTCTCGTTCATCGTCTCGCGTTCAACAATGCGACATGTGTGATTTTATAAGAGTTACGCGGGCGCCAGATCCACAAAATTATACCGGGATATTTGGATAACGGAGGACTCGCTCTCGCGACGGACTGACCCGCGCGGCGCCGCGCGAAACAAGGCTTTGTATTCCGCGTACATCGATAATTTCGCGAGGTGTCATTTTTCATCACGATCCTCCCCTCCCCTCTTCCCCGCGCCGGGTGCGCCGACCGAACACACACGCCGGACATGTCTATCCGCGAAGTATCAGGTGATGAATTGTCATCGCGGCCCGCCGCGCCGTTCGCGGCTCTTTAATCATCCGACTGCGTAACAGTTCGTTGAAGCAACTCAAGTATGTTTGGCTCGTCATGCCGCCGTGAAAGTAAAAATGCCGGTGCCGTAGTATTTGGGTTAGCAGGAATGGCCTCTCCGCGGTACGAAATAATGGCGTGTCTTACTCCATTACTTACTCGAGGAGCAGGCGAAACGAGACCTCCGAGCGTTGGTCAGTCACGATTAATTGGCCGCGTCTCTGTTTTTGCGATAACTCGATGCAACGTTGGAGTAATGAGTATGATAATTACTCCGTGAGATAACGTCTCTCGCGGGTCTCATGTAATATATTGCAATGTATTAATAAATATATTTAAATTATATTAATTTTCATAAATCGTAAATGTCATTCTTGCGATAATTGCTCTACGGAGATGACCCAATACTCCACTAACTTCGATCTGCTGATCTCGCGGTTAACAACGAACGCGATTTTACGGATTTTCGCGAACGGATCTTGTCGCGAAGTGAACGGCGTACGTGGCTGGACGTTTATTCGACGATCTTGAAATTCAGCGAACAATCAATGCCGAAATATATTAAGACAGCTGCGCATCTCGTTCATTTTGCGTCACAATCTGCGCCGAGCTGCCGCGGGACGATTGCGAATACGGTGGATTAATTTAACGAGCTTACGTATCCGCGTCTTGAAATTCGGCAAAGAGAAGACTAACGAGGACCGAGTACTGGCGCGCAATTAATTTGGAAATTAGAGACCCACGTGTACGTTTAATTTCATTGCAAAACACATTGCGTGGCGCAAGGAGGAGAAGGAGGAGGCGCGGCGGATCTATCGAGATTCTATTATGACGACGTCTAACATTGTTGGCTCGTGGTGGATCCTATAACTTTCGGCCATTCGACAAGATCGGTGGCTTTTGTGTGTATCGGACTTAGGTCAGAAATCACCCAATCGCAATTGTTACGCAGCCAAATTATCTCCCGGAGATGACAAATATCCATTGACGACCTCGACGTTAAATAACGGCAATTAGAGAGACATTAGGTAAACACTAATTATAATACCTATGATTCATATCCCTCGTCGATTTAGTACAGCGGTAATTCATCTCGATGCCATCGATGCGATATATAGTTCCGCCAATCATTGTGTCCTTCGATTCGATCGTTTCTTCTCTAATGTATGGTTCCTTGCGAAATAAAGATAACGCGCGCTTTTTTGCTTTTCACACTGAGGCGTGTATTTTTTACCGTATAATATCTGTAATTCCAGTTTGATAATAATGACATCGTTCAATAATTTCTGACGAGAACACGCGTGTTCACACGTGCCCGAAGGTCGCGCGCGGTGGCCCGCGGGCGGTGTTACTCAAAACCGAAAGTTACCGTCGCTAAATAATATTATTAATTTTACGATACCATCGACATGCATGTTGTAAAGCTCTCGAGATGAGCGTGTTAATGCGTGGTCCACAGATAATTCACGCAGCTTCCTAAATAATTTCTCTCAAACAATTACTGCGCGAATGTCTGTTGAACACGCGCGCGTTTTCGTCGTTATTTTCTCTCTACCTTCCATTTCCCTTTATCTCCAGTTTTTCCATCTTCAGATTGTGTATCTTCCGTTGATTTACTTTCTCGCACATTTGCGTAACGCGTAAAGCTTAATTTATTACAAGAATATTTTTTTTCTTTTTTAATATAATATAATTCTTCTTTTATATAATATAATATAATTTACGCAATAATACATTTTTATAAATTACATTCAGTATGCTAATGCACATATTTTTTACATATTAAATAATACTTTGAATAATGATTTGATGATGAATTATAACGAAAAATAAAGTAGAAAATTCGATAGAGAAGATATCGAATTAGAGATTAATTTCCGGAAAAATATATATAATTGAACACAACGGTGAATATATACATTTTCGTACTGCTGGGTTATATTATATAATATTTTGATTATAGATTATATAATATTTCGAGCAAAATAAAATATATGCGTTTAATGCACGCATTTAACGCAAAGATACATGCCAATTGCATTCGATAAGTTGTCACTTCCCGCTACACCGGCTAACATATTTTGCGAGCCACTCGGCCATGAATTCAACCACCGGAATAAACGCGCGGAATAATATGCTGTTCGACCGAAGCAATCTGTAAATAGTGACCAAGCGAGATCGTGCCGTTGCGAACGGTAGCAACGGATGGTTTGACAAACCTAATGATCGCTCTTTCACTTGTGCCGCGAGCGTAGGCTAATACTTATGTACCTACTTACGCGAGAAAATTAACGACACTTACGTGTTCACGAACGACGAAGACGATTCGTAGGACACTCGCTGTACTTTCGGAATTCCTGGCTTAACTGACATGCGCGAGACGTTCGTTCGTTCGTTAACTAATATTCGAGAGAAATATCGCGAGCGTTGTACGGGAGCAGCTTCAGTAGCCAAATTTAAATATGATGATTTATATTGCAATTGATATCTTACCGCGCTGTTTTTAACATATCATGAATACGTGGATTTCCCGATGGTCACGAGTTGTCCTTTAGCACAGCTGTATCAGTCTTTTTTATATTCCAATGATGATGTGTTCATCATCGGCAGTTGCAACTTTTCGGACAAAAAAACTCTGTTATGACGTCATTTGCTTTTAGCAGCAGTTACGATATTTTCTTTTATTTTGCATTTTTAAAAATCTCATGTATAATTAAAGGACATTTTTTCTTTAGTTTAAATGTATATTCGGAAATATCAGAATCGTTACGTTTAATCGTGATTGACGTAATAAACAGTTGTAACAGTCACAAAAGAAATTATTTGAAAAGATTTATAGCATTGTATAAAGTTTCTTTCCAAATGGATATGAAAAATTTCCTGCATAATTAAGGTTTGAAAATAGGCACTTTACACACACATGATAATCAAAATGAACGCTGCATTGCAAATTAGTTAGCGTTGACAGATAATAAAAATGCAAACTATACGAAATAGTAAAAAGATAAATTCCTGACTGAGAAATGAGATCATGTTTATCGATAAAAATTATAAAAAACTTGTAGCATTATACATTCTTTCAAAAATGTTTTTTAAATATAGATAGAAATATTTGTCAGCATAGGTAGATATTCATTTTTTAAAGTATGTAGAGAATTTATATATAGAGATATCCGACTCGTATATACAATAGTGTTAAAAAAGACAATTAAAAAAAAATCGGTGAAGTGAGGTAAATCGCTCTCTTTATGGAATAATGTTTCTCAGAAAAATATTTTTTATGTGTAAAGTATTTTGTTTTAATATGTTTTAATTATTATATATATTTTGTGCGATATTACCGCTCGCATTGATATCTCACTCTTGATTATACATTTGACGTATTCTCACACATTTGCGGTAACTTTTAAAACGCGAATTTTTATCGAACATAATGAGCGTCATAATTTCTCTGGCAACTGTCACGATTTTCAACCGCAAATTTTACTGAAGCTGCTAAAGTCCACGCTATTTTTTCCATGATGACAGGATTATTTTGTCCTATCCTAAGCGGGTGAGTTCACCTCTTTACTAAATTGATACGCCGACCTTTTGCGGTTTTAGGCATATGTATGACCTCAAGTCC
Source organism: Temnothorax curvispinosus (assembly GCF_003070985.1). Taxonomy (NCBI): domain Eukaryota; kingdom Metazoa; phylum Arthropoda; class Insecta; order Hymenoptera; family Formicidae; genus Temnothorax; species Temnothorax curvispinosus. The sequence continues at coordinate 337,294 of NW_020223858.1, read as the reverse complement.
TCCAAGAGAAGAGCAAGCGTGTGCGTGTGTGCGCGTTCGGCTCATCCGCAAAATTCGGATGATACTGCGACTCGTTCGAGTGGGGGGAACGAACAAGGGGACCCAGGGGATGGAGGGGAGCCTAAATAAGGTATTACCAGAAGGTCCCCGAATGTTCGGATGGAGGATATATAAAGCGGAAGACGTGCACGAGATGTTAAGTCAGTGCATGAGAAGCTTCCGAGTTTGGCAGCTGGGGAAATAAAATATATCTTTTTCTTTCGACATGAATCCATTGGTGAGTTTGAGCTTTGTGCGGATAAAAGATGTTACGTAACGCAAGTGGCAGATACCCATAGACGCATGATCTCGAATCTGCGATATTTTTGTAATTTGAGTGCCTTTCGATTGAGTAAATCGATCAAAGCGATTTGTCTCGATCAGACAATCATAGTGCAAAATTTTTACTTAAAGATATAATCAAGGATCTTTGTTATGTTAAATTATTTAATGTTTACTGCTCACAAACCGTGTAATTAAAAATTTAAATTAAAGTTAATAAAAACAAGCGTTATAACAAATATTACAAGGTATATAATCAATACAAAAAGTAAGTCATACCATTAATTTGTTTTCTACATTTTTCTCTTTATAAAATTTCCTTCTAACAATAAAAAGGTATTTAACGTCAAAATTTTACGTAGACTAATTAATATATTTTATTGTCATATATAACGGATATTGTAAATTATTAGATAGAGATATAAAATGCTTCACCATACTATGTATTGTGTAAAATGAGAATAAATTATGTTGATGATATTTTTGCTCTTTCAATATATACTCTATTACTTATATCGGTAAAATTTTTCGGAAGAAATTTTCCTTATTCTAACGCAAAAATAAAATAAAAGTTTAAAAGTAAAATAATACAAACTCAAAGCATTGCGTGATTCTTTGTCTTTCCAGGTAATTGCTTTGTGCGCCCTCGTGGCAGTGGCATTCGCCGCCCCCGTCGACAACACCACTCTAATCCCCATTCTCAAGCAAGCTCTGGATGGGCCCAACCCCGACGGATCCTACAACTACAGCTACGAGACTGGTAACGGAATTCAGGCTCAGGAAGAGGGTCATCTCAACAATGTCGGTACCGACAGCGAGGCCCTGGAGGCACACGGCAGCTTCAGCTATACCGACGCCGACGGCCAGACCTACCAAATCTCGTACGTAGCCAACGAGAATGGATTCCAGCCAGAGGGTGCTCATTTGCCCACCGCGCCCCCGGTACCACCTCAAATCGCAAAGGCCCTTCAGTACATCGCCGAACACCCCGAGGAAAACGAAGAGCACTAAAGAATACCGAATAAAATTGTGTGACGGAAGGAGGATATAGGATTGGCGAGTCAAGGCGAGTCAACTCGAGAAAATAGGACGATCGGGAGAAACCTAGCGGGAAACTGATCGTGGTCATCTGAGAATTGACGGGATATTTAATCCCCGTGTAGATCGACAATTTCGACAGACTCGGTCCTTCACGTCGTAATTATTTCTATATTTATGTGCGCCTGTATAAATTTCTGTAATTCTTTTGTACAATATCTGTATAAGGACAGTATTTCGATGATATGCTGTAAATAAATTTCGTCGATGTGCAAATCTTGTTGGCCTTCATCCGGGGTGGAATGAGTAGACAAGCGAAATGTTCGGTTCATTAATCACGTTAACGATATTTTTAACGAGAACAGCGTTAGAGCGAGGCGTTGGAACGCTTATGAAGTTATGGAAAGTTCGGCGCGTGGTGTGCAAATTTTTTGGAGCACGTGCGTCATTTTTTTCAAAAACTTCTTTTACGATCTATTGTTTAATGAAGATACAACGCAACAATATCCCGATAATAAATAGTGGTAATAATTAGCGTCTCCATGTCGAATATTAATCTCGAATATTAATCCTTTGACATTTTAAGCTACGCTTTACGTAAAAATAAAATTCCTAGGCGCAATTCCATAAACCATAGCAATAAGTTAATTTGCAAAGAGCACGCATTATTTAAATGATCAAGGACAAAATTTGCATGACTAAATTATGATAATGCGCGTATAAGAAATGAATAAATGCAGTCCATTTATTGCCTTCGCGTATAAGGTAATAAATATAGCTTAGGAATATAACGGTTGTGCAGACTAGAGAATTGTTCGACAAAACTTATATTTCGAGAAAAGGCAGGTACATGTAAAAAAATGTGAAGTGCGCTTAAATAATCTCAGCTCCATCAGTACTCACTTATTTATGCCATTGTTTACATACGCTTGAATGTATACATATATCGAATGTAGATCATTCAGTTCAGTTCTAGACGACAATGACAAAAAAGTGACAGAAGACAAATGTGTGAATATAACAAAAAAGACGATTCGTCTCTTTAGAACGGTCTACCATATGCGTTTGATTATGAGATCATGTGCAAACTACGAGAAAGCATACGAGAATAGAATGGCTCGCTATTATCTATTAAAACCACCCCTGACACGGGAATGCTGTAGCACGTAAAGACGTAACTCCCACCAAAATACATTTCCACGGAGACAGTACTCTCGGAGGAATTTCTATAAAAGTATACAATTTATTATTAAAAGCATCGTATCGTATAAAGCGGCAGGAGGGACGGGCAGTGGTGTTGGACGGACTTAACGCTAGTAACGTTGGGCGAGCGCGCGCGTTCAATTTCGTTTATTCGAGGATAATCGATATTGACGGTTGTCGCGGGGGACCGCGTTCTGCGTCGGATTGTCCTTCTCGATCGGCTCCGGGGTGGTGGGCTGCTTGGCGATCCACTCGAGGGCACGCTGGATCGCCGGTGGAATCGGCGGCGGGGTGGGAATGTGGGTGCCGGACACTTGGGTGCCGAACTCGTCGGCGGTCCAGCTCATGGCGATCGGGGTACCGTCCGGCGCGTTGTACTGCACGGAACCCTGTATCAGCTGCGTCTCGTCGGAGGTGCCGGCGTACTTGCGGCTACCGCTCTCCCGCTGGAGTATACCGCCCTCGGTCTCGTAGGAGAATGAATAATGGCCGCGGGTGTCGCCGAGATCGCGCGAGTAGCTCACGATCTTCTCCGGGTCCTGGAAGTACTGTTGGCCGTGGACAAACCCGAAAAGGGCCGCTAACAACTGAAAGCAAAGAAGTAAAAGTCAGTATCTTCTGTTCTTATATCTGAGAAATTGTCTGTATTTAAAAATATATCTTCGCGAGTCTTGAAATCGATTAGCGTTGGTTACCCACATTTCGTTAAAACTTATTATGACTCAAGACTCGCTTATATAGGTTGTAAAATAAAAGATTGAAAGATTAATGAGAGATTTGTGTAAATGGTTTCTTGTTTCTTGTACAGTGATTTGATCGATAACCTTTTTAATCATTCATGTTGGAAGTAATACAAATTCGTTTTCACATGTTGTTTTTAAATCCGCATCAATCGCTTTGTGCGCATTCTATTAAATTTGCAATTTCAAAATTGGAATTCGCGTAATTTTAGATTAAGAAGTTTATCCGCAAAAAAATGTTTCGAGGAGTTGATTGACGGTTTTTCGGACGCTGTTATACCGAGTTAATTACATCATCGTCGTAAATGAATAATGGACAAGGCGTTATTTTCAGGATGAGCCGACGATGACACCGGGCGTCCTTCTCGCCGATTCGCGCTCATCGCTGTTTGAGTTGATAAATATGCAGACTTTTTCCGCGACGAGCGTTTACGATCACACTAAATTCACTTTTATAGACTTCTCGAAGGTGTAAAGGCTGCATAAAATAATCGAGAACAAATGGCTCGCGTTATCTCGCAAATATCTCAATGGGCAAATTTGCGAGAAAATTAATCGGAATGATTTCGTTCCAGCGGAGCGAGAGATTGGCTCGATCGGGACGTGCTGTTTCCACTTCCAGGAGATACTCGCGATGTTAGTGACGGTACACGGAGAACCGGCGCGCGTCTGCACGCCAGGTGCTTTAATCCTCGTCATGTAAAGCCGCCGGGAGATACCTTTCCCCGCGAAAGGTCAGGACAAGATGAATGTGTCGGTAGGTAGGTCACGATTGTGATCGGTAAGGGGAACGGGAGGGGTACCTCGCGCTAATGACGCCTTATTACGTTGCTCACGATTGAACGTGACTTTTTCCCATAGACACAGTCTTCGATTATTAGCATCCGGTGACCGAGACCGATTCGTTTTGTGCCGGTTTAGTTGGTACATTCCCCGCCACCATTCACCGTGCGGCGCGAACAATCGCGGTCTATGTAAATATTGTAAATAAACGCGTTAGTTTGATGTGATGAATCATAATCCCGTATAATATTAATATTATTAATAACATTAATAACATAATAATAATTAATATTAACAATACTGAGGATTAATAATTGCAATTTAGATTCAATTCATTGAGAATTACCGAATGGGTTATAGAAATAATTATATAAAAATAAAGTATTATTCAAGTCTTTATTTAAAAAAAATGTTTTTAACGTTTTTCAACGTTTCTCAGTTTATATTTTACAGTATTTTGCACGTTTGACATTCTATTGTGATTTTTATTCGCTCAAGGCGCTTTTTATACGTTGATATAAAGTATATGATCAAACTCGCGTGGGAAACCGACAGGATTCGCGGTAACATTGTTGATCAACAATAATATCGCTAAGATACCGAACAGATGGCTCGATCAATCAGCCAACTTGTGCTTTCTACAGAGAAAGTGAACAATTAGAGAATATGTATGTATATGCAAATTAACGGCTCGTTCGTCATGGTCGGCCGTCATCATCGGTGCAAGATTCGCGCGACAATATTGCCATTATCCGAGCCTCACAGATTTAATGAGTTATGTAATTTAAATAGATTACGCAATGTTGTAATGGCTTGTTTTGCGCCGCGTAACTTTCGTATATACGATGATGAATAGCCCATACCGTACGCGTACGTAACGTTAAATCACGCACGGCCGCTCATAAATATGTACGGGCGATCAACTTCGACTTCGATTTAGAGAAATCAATGATCGAACGTGTTTATTGTTATGGAAATTAAATGCACGGAGTGTGACTAATGCGGAAATATATGCGAAAATTGAATGCGTTCTTCATGCATTTTTTTTATTTCGCGAAAGACTATCGCAAAGAGAAATTATTGCGCGCGTTTTTATTGACGGTTTTTTTAACCAGACGATTTATCGTAACGGTAAAATATAACGAAAGTAGACCGGCATGAATAAATGACTTTTAAACAATAAATAAAATGCATTGTTTAATAACGCCAATCTGGGATGTATAGATTAATGATATAGCGAAATGAATACGAGCTCGAGGTAATCTATTTTACTCATATTGTCAAAGTTTAATGTAACGCTTAATATTATATGTGCAGGATCAAATATAAAATATCGCGTATATTTTACATCCGTATGTGTGTAATTTATGTGTATTTTTCCGTGACCCAGATACGCAAAGTCTCGTAAAGTTACAAAAATGCAGTGGCACATCATACTTTATCTGTGCTACACATAAAAGCTTTTCCTTAAATAGAGTCCCAGTAAAATTGCAACTTATATACTCGTGCACATGTTACGTGAAAGTTAGCTCTTCATGCATTCGTTAGAACAAAAATATTATTACATCTTTTCTACGTAAAATACATACAGATTTTATAAATATCCGAACGAGAAAGAAAGAAACCTGGAAAAACTTTATCCAATTTAATTTTATTTTTACTTTTTGATTACAAACCGTATCGGTCATATTCGCCATATAGAGAAGAAAAAATACTGATATAAATATTGATTTTTCTATTTTTTTTTTCTTGCTCTTTCATATATTAGTCGTTCAGCGCGTTATGTTTATCGCATATCGAGTGGACTGTATTACAATTTGGAAATCCAAAAGTTTATCATCGGAAATGAATCAGGAAAATTTGAATATTTTTTTGATTTCACATAGGATCCAAGACAGCCTTCAGGAAGAAGAGCAGACTTACCAGGGCACGCATGCTGCCGGCTCGACGATGATCGCGCGTTTATACGACAATCGCGGTACGCGAAAGAAAGAAAACGAGGAGCGTCCCGAGCCGAGTGGGTGCAGCGCGTTCGAGCGGAATAGACGACGTTAGACAAATAAAAAAAAGAAGGCAAGGCGGCACCACGAGCAAGCGGTCACATGTAGAGCTCTCGCCTCTCCCGATGGTTGCCGGCGTGAAGTTCGCGAGCAACTCTTGGACCGTTGGGGGCAGAGCCGACCTTTATACCGGCGCAGTCCACGATGCGGAGACGCCAGTCTTTACATAACCCGGGAAAGTTTATTTCGGCGCGGCCGCCTGTGCGTTGCTCCCTCTAAGAGAGCTCTAGATCGGGAGCACGCCGGGAAGCGGCTCTCGACGGCACCCCCGCTTGGGGGGCACACGGCGGGTGTCACCGTCGCGGCACGGCGTGCGGTCTCCACCTGCGCCCACCTGCGGAAAACCTGCGGGGACCACCTGCAGGCGCCGGCGCGCGCCGCGCGCGTCCGACTACGCGCGCAATTATACTCCGCGCTGGAGATTTTCCTCCTCTCGGCCGCAGCGACGACGACAGTCCGCCGCGCGGCCTGTAGTTTTCGCCCTTACGTAATGACGAGGCGACCGCCTTGCGCAACCCGCGGACTCGGACTCGGCGACTTCTCTTTTTCGGTTTGCGGCTCGGGGCGATCTCGCGGGATCGTCGTCGCTCGCGCGCGTCGAGGAAGAAAGAGGAAAAGAGATAGAAAGAGAATGAACGAATGAATGAAGTCGAGAGAAAGAGAGAAAGAGAGAGGAAAAAAATCGATTATCTTCTCAGAAAAATAAACTGGTTCGATTCTGCAATGTTCATTATTATGCTTCTCGCGCAATATTTCGATATCGGAGATTTAAACCGGTACACCTGCGAGTTGAGGATTAGATGATGCAAACGCGCGTGTATGCGTTTCGCGACAAGCGGGAAGATTAATTAATGTCTGTCTGATTGCTGACGTGCACTCCGACAGTTAAAACGCGGCGGCGACTTGTACGGATCAGCGAATGATTTACCGAACGATTTTACAACTGTTTTACGATCTTGTTAGATTTCAGACAGCCATACATCGTCGTGGCAGGTCAAGAGACAACCCGTATCGTTTTCTTCCAAGTCCGCGGCTTTCGCGGGAAAGATCTCCACGAAGCGAACGGAAATCATTAATGCCCGTATCACACTAGCGATTGGCGATTGCGTTTACGAATTTGCGTCTACATTTTTTAACCAATCAGAACGAAAATCGCGAATTGCAATCGCCAGTAGTTACTTTCTGATTGGTCAAGAGACGTAAACGCAAACGTATAGACGCAATCGCCAATCGCTAGTGTGATACGGGCATTGTTACGCCGCGCGCCGTTGGGATACGAAAAAGACTGAAATTCGACGACGTTAGAGTGTTTCTTTTTTCATGCCACATGACGTAAGTGTTGTGTTGCGCCTCAAGGAAATGTCGAGGCAACCTTTATTATCATATAAATTTTGGGACGTACAATCGGTCTCGGAATAAAAATCTCTATCTTTCGATAAAACCACGGCGTCAGACAGATGGGCGCGTTCGCGAGAGAGACAATGACTGGGATTATTCGAGAAATTATAGAAATATTCCACGTGGGTTTGAATGTCAGATGCAAACGAACGCGCGCGGTGCCCTATCGTGAAAGGCCTCTCATGCCTTTCGTGATCCAAAAATTTGGATTGGTCCCCAGACTTTGGATATATGCAAATCGAGTAACGCGGACACCTAACGCGACCACCGCGAGTTCATTCTTATCCCGTTTGTTGCGCTCATCACTTAAAAATTTTTTCGAGTTTTCAGTGACATTACGAATTTACGGCGAAGGTTTTGTTATGAAATCAACAATTATGACTATGTTTACACAGTGGTTTACAACCCAGTTTAATAACTATCGTATACTATCCGATCAAAAACTTGTTTCCTCATGGTCATAATAATCATTTAGATATGAGACTTTTTTGATACTTAAACTACGACTTTTAGTATACATATATATACATACATATATATATATATATATATATGTATATCTCAGAGATTGATTAAAATGTTTAGAGTATCAAAATATTTAATTTATATTTAAATAATTATTATATAATCAAAAAAAGAAAAATTTTGGATCGGATAGTACCCGGTAGTTATTAAACTGAGTTATAAAACTCGCCGATGTGTAAACATAATCTGTTACCGCGGCTGATCGACGCAAATCCTAACGATGAATCGCTTTAATTCTAATCACGCGGATATATCTATTTTTCCCTTTTTAGGCGCGAGGAAAGCAAAGGTTACGCTCAATTGTACCAATACTTAACCCTAGGGTAATGACACCGGCGTCTTTATAAGCACCCGTTACCCGGTCTTCCGTGGGAATTGAATCCACAGACAGCCGCCAGGGTGGTCCTTGGCCCAGTGATCCTACCAGCCGTATGGTAACGCGCGCGCGCGGCCGCGAGTGCACGTGTAGACAAGGGTATTACGCGATAATCAATGTTTATCACGTAAAAGGAATCGCGGTGAAAGGAAACGGAACCTTCGTTAAACGGGGCGTGAGCCGAATGGGAAAACCACTTAAGATAGATTAAAACATCCGTCGATATTCCGTTACTTATTTTTTTTAATGTACAGCCTTGTGACTCACGTAGTTTTTATAAGATTTCAGACGGTAATTCTTATTTGCAAATATAATAAAGATTATTTACATAAGATGTTGTTTATTTTAGAAATGTGTGTGTGTGTTGCTGTTAATAACATAATTATTATAGATAAATCATAGTCTTAGTTAGACTTACAAAATGCAATAAACTGCACGTACTGTATAGAGAAATTTATAACGATTAAATATTTCACTTAAGTTGAAACTGAAAAACTTACATTTCTTTTGATTCTTCTCCTCGACAAAATCTAAAGTATACATATATTGTAGTTTTATGTCAACGTTTCACATCTTCTTTAAACATTATTTCTGGAAAGTATCTTATTTAGAAAGATAAATCAAGAATAACTTGTTCTATCTATCTAATAATCTATCTAATAATGTAACTAATCTAATAGTTTAATAATCTTTACATATTTTAGAAAGGTTTTTTATTATTGTCTTTTCATAAAAAATATTAGAATAAAATCAAAATAATATTCTTTAATAAAATAGAAAGTAATTAAAATATTACATAAACGATAGAATTTCATGATTTGTTGCTACACTGTCTGCGTATTGAGCAAAACGCAACTTGACGATCGCCTCGTGCAGGTTTAAAATCACCGCAGTAGATACGGTTGCTATTAAACAGGCGAAAGCCAGTGTTTCGCTTGTTGTCTATACGTAGGATGAACTTAGTCTGATTACTATATAATATTTAGACTATTCAGAGTCTCATTAGCATAAGCGAATTAATAACTTGGAAGAAGTTCCACGCATAATAATCAAGTTGTCACGTAGTCGTGTTAGAAATACTCGTTACCTAATCCATCTATAAGAATATATATAAAATCTCTTTCGCCTATACTTTCTACCAGATCCTTAGAAAGATAAGTAAATGTCGATGTTACTTTAACGACGGACAGACAACCGCTTCGGACTTGAGAAAGCGACCTTGTGCCGAGAAGAAAATCCGAGGCCGTCAATCGCCTACATTAAAAGTTGGTCGGTTACTGTGTAATCGTGTTAATAGACACGATATAATTCTAAAATATATACAAAAAGACGTGGCATTCTACATATCATAAGCCCCGTTCCCTCAGTTTTGTATAACGTGAAAAATAATAGTAAATTCGCAGATGAATTAAAATTATGCAAAAATAGAAAGTGAAAACTTTGTTGTAATAATTATTTAAATTCGATGTCTAACATTGATGACAACGAACGTTCACATATCGTTCGACTTATCAACCTGGAAACTTGGACATCTGCAATTTTTCTTTTCTCCGCAGTCGTCATCGTACTTTCCTCGCTCTCGTTTCGCCGATACGTATTCGAGATTTGACCCCAGAATTTGGAAAAAATCTTTGATTTATACAGCGAGACTTGATCTATCTGTCCATCATTCTCTCTGATCGTATGACCGAGCATACGTTGATATACCCCCCTACATGATCCGCTAAATACTCGTCGCGCTGACCATGAGAGAGGTGGGCACGTATCCAGAAGAGGATATCACGGTCCTTTCCCCCTCCAGAACCGGCCGAGTTGTACGCGAGTCATACGATTCGGACTTGAGTCTCTCAACTATGCACGCGTCGCGAATCACGCACGTACAACAGCGCTGACGTCGCGGTGTGGGTATTGCACAGTGTGTCGCGTGTGCGTGACGTGCGTGCGTGCGTGCGTGCATACAGTCCGTGCGTGTACGTATATGTGCGTATGTCACGATTCGCGGGCGATTGCGACGCACGGGCGTATACGAACCCGGATCGCCGTGAAACGCGGGTTCACGGCGCGGTGTCGTCGCTTCGCGGCCCGGAAACGATTGTTCCGAGGCGATCGCGCGCCTCGCGCGGTTTCGTACCGAGAAGAAGAAACGGGGAAAAACGGAGTGATTGCAGAACGAACACGCGCTATGCCGCGCTGCAGACGATAGTACACGTGACACGCTCGAGAAAACGCGCGCGCGCGCTCGCGCGCGTACATGTGTGCGTACGTGTGTGTTATGCGCATAGTCGATGATGTAGCCTCGTTATCACTCGAGCGATACGCGGATGACTTTTGCTCGGCTCGTCGAGACGCGCCCGATCCCGATTTCGAGGCACGCTGCAATCTGACAGGTAACGCACACTCCGCGTGACACGTGACGCGCGTGGAAGTGTCATCGGATGACGCTTACCTGCGACAACGCGCTCCGAAAAGCGCGCGCTCTATTCGATCTCGATACCTCGTATTCTCGACGCGGCGCACGATTTGTTTCTTTCCTCATCACCGAAAGTGCAAATAGTTTTCACGATGCTTACGTAACAATGCCGAGTGCTCGAAAGTATTTGCGAATTATAATAAAATTCGTGCGCGAGATGTACAGCCATGCAAAACACGGCGAACTTAGCGAAGATAGCGCGCGCGCGCGTGTGTGTGTGTGTGTGTATAAAAGCGTGTTGTTTTCCATGATTTTTTGTCCTATTGCTTGTTTGATTTTTCGTTATTTATCGATATCGTAAAGAGAAATAGCATAATTGTTTAAGCAATTTAAGAAATTGCCAGTGCGATAATTCTACAGCGATTGTTTGACGTAATGACTGCCCGCGTGAAAATTGTTTGAACGTCGTAAGACATTTGTAAACATTATCGTGTGCGAGAATTTTGTAACATATCATATTGGATTGATAGCCATGCGCACCTGCGATGACACTATCTCTAGCTATCAGAACGTCGTAAAGAGTCGCGCAACGTTAGTCGGTCGTATCTGCAAAGAGTACGCGCGCAGTCACGTGGCCGTTTCTCGTCATTACGTCAAGACGAAAGAAAGTTGTTTTAGCGGGTTTTGTGTTGTAAAACAGAAACAAGAAAAAAAATCAAATTTAAACAGGTAAATAAAGTAAAATTAAATAATACTAACGTTAAAGAATCTATAGTCAAGGTACTTAAAATAAGCTGAAAGTAATAAAAAATTCAGGCTTTTGAAACTACGAGAATAGGTTCGCTGATTTCAAATATTTATAGAGAAACGACTTTTTAATGGCAATTCTTTAACGATATTTAACAATAATAATTTATTTAATGATATTAATAATATCGATATTAATAATAGAATAGGACTAACAACGATTAAAGTGTATTTATTTTTTTACTATTTAAATATATTCATATAAATTTAAATATATGTACGTATCTCTTTTTTTTACAGAATAGGGAACGTAAATTGATCAATTTAGTGATTTACATACAGTGATTACAACAAAGTCACTGAAGGTGTCAGAAAATGGATTATAAATTTGATAAGAAATCACAAGCCAGTCATCTTAACTACTTGGTTCTAGTTTTAATAGACGTAATAAACATTTATATCACGAAGATATTTGATGATTTCATAAAATACGACTTGTTGATTTTTATTGGTGGTATAACGACTCAACTTCGTCAGTGGACAATTTAAATCGCCAGTGATTCGAATTTTTTGAATTGATATTCGTCGCGGCACCGTGTCTAATATATTCAACAATTTATGCTAATTAATCGTGTGAACTACCGTAGAGAGACACTCCTCGCGCCACTCAAAGCTTGTTCGCATCGGTAAGCGTTGCGTACAATACGATTCGTAGATACACGTGTTAAATTTAATATTATTTCATCGAAATTTGGAGAACATTTGGAGAACATTCGTGCGATAATATTTACGAAATATATGTAGATCAAACATTTTTCATAAAAATCTTTATAAGAGAGATATCTCTATAAGAAGTGAGAAAGAAGAGATACATAATAAAAATTAATTTTTATTACTTATATAACAATTTTTCGTAGTACATGATTAGTTTCGCGAGCATAGAGTATTTCATTGACGCGTTGCTGGAACTTCATCAATGGTCAGTCGCAGACTGACCGAACACGCGCTTTGGTCGTGCTGCTCGATACGGTGTAACGTATTCTTCTCGTTTGAACCCTACGAGTATTCCATCGCCTCGCCGCTCACTACTACCTTCTCGATAAAATCGGCGGAAGCCTGGTCGAATAATGGTCTGACGTCTCTCGTTGTTATTTATTCATTTCTTTCTGGTTGTTCCAGAATCGTCAAACGTATTCTGAATTCCACGGTAAAAGCTGAAGTCAATTTTTCCTTTGAAAATTCGACTTGGACTTGATAATTTTTGTACTTTTTTCCTTTATTCGCGTATCCTGCGAAGAATCATGTGTACATATTATACATGGGACCAATTGTCAATTTTGCCGCACGATTTTATTATGTGGCAATGTATCTAAAAGTTTAATTAAAATATAATTAGTTTGAAATTTAAGCCGATATCTATTCGACACTTTGATGAATCGTAATTTATCATCGATTTTAGCATAACACCAGATTATAATGCTATTATTCTTTTCTTCTTTTATTTTAAAGCGGTACTACCAGAAAAAAACTGGTTTTCGAAATGGCAGTATTATAATTGCCAATTTTTCTAGAACACTAAAGAGATATTTCCCCTCCCTCCAGTATATACATATATGTATATATATATATATATATATATATCTCTGTCTATAGAGGTGGTCATGCGATTATGGACACCGAGAGCGGCAACAACGACAGCGGCGTCAGCGGCAGCATCAGCGACGAAGCGCGTAACGGCAGTAAGTCCGTCCCGTCGAAGCACGGCGATGCTACCCAGGGCAAGCTCCACGGCAAACAGGCCGTGCGTAAAATGAGCACGATGTTCGAAGAAGAAGATGACGTATCCGACCACACGGATCCGGATGTAATCAGGATCCGCCATCAGCGTCAGAAACGTCCGGAGATCGAAGCTGAATGGTCTTCGGAGGAGGAGAGAGGTCGTTTACTGAACACCGCCGAACGTGAGATCCTCGTTGTGCCGGCCGATAATGGTAACAACGTCGGAAGGGCGATCAATCGCGTTGAGAGTCCTGAGAGCGTTCGTCGGGATAAAGGTCATCGGCGGCGGCCGCAGCCACGGCTGATGATCGATCAGGCCGGGTCCGGGTCGAGTTCGGATCGCGACAACGGACCGCACAGCCCCGGCAGATCGAGCTCCAGAAGCGTCGAGCTACGGCATCATCATCATTGTTTCAACGTGCATCCACCGAGGACTTTCAGCATGGACGAGAACCAGCAGCACTGTCCCTGCTGCCATCAACTGTCGCCTACCTGGTCCTCCGTCCTGTACCCGGAGACAAACGGGAGCCAGGGCCGTTCCTTCCCCGACACGGTCTCGATTAGGTCCCTGCAGGCGTCGATCGGCCTGGGCTCTTCCGACGGCCGGAAGCTCACGATACGTAGAGTTCCCACTTCGCCGTCGGAGCTGCTTAACGTGGTACATCCGCCGCCGTAAGTGAGACACATTGCTTACGATTGTGCCTCGGCGCTTTCGAAGAAACAGCCTCGCGTGAATCTCTCCACGTGATAGCGCGCACGCGTGCCCGCCGCTTAGCGTGAGTGCGCTTTCGCGCGAAGGTAATATGTCTTTACAAAAGGAACGATCAGGCTACGTTTGCGTCTTATAAAAACGAGACGCAAAAGTTTGGTCGGAAAAGATACGACGGATCAGTTCCTGGCGTGTCGTGTTCTTGAATCTCGTTGAATTTCTTCTTATTTTCTTGAAGAACCTTATTTTTAAAGAATAAATTTGTTTTTAAAGAGATAATTACGATGCTATAGAAACATTTTACAAGTAATTAAGATAAAATCGAAGTTTTTGTGTTTATGTAACGTCTGGTGAAAACATATTTGACGAAAATGATATTGGGTCAGAGACAAGATTTATTTTAAGAAAAATGATGGCGCGCATTTGAGATAACACTTCAATTCCAATAAATTATCGGACCTTATACGTTTTATCTTAAAAATTGGCAAACTACTCAGATAATCGACACATCTTTGCGCTTTAAATCTCTTCTCCCCGTCGCATTTAATTAAATTATTCCTTCGTGCGAGTGTTCTTTAACTCCGAGCTTGAAAACACATCATGATCGTAAATTAGCGTCATGATTAAAATGTGTAAGAAGCTCTGTCTTCCATATGTTTCTCACGTAACGCCTAATACTTCGTGTAAACGTTATAAATAAACTGAACCGCATACACGACGCATAAAAATGAAGCTGCAGCCCGATGCAACCTTCAGTAGGAGAGCTCCGTGGCAGCAGTTCGAGTGCACTTCGTAACTAATCCTAACGATTATCTCCGAACAATAAAGATACCGTAAAAAGTTCCGGAGGCTTACCTAATTCGCGTCAATTGCACATTGTCAAGTCAATTGCACATTGCAAATTTACCACTTCGCTTCGTCGCGTTGATGCAGCAGCAAAATTTCTTCGCGCTGTTCAAGGTCAGTCGCGTCAATCATCAATGGTTAACTAAATTTTTCCGTTCCTTTCTGGGTCACAGTTTTGAGAATAGAGAATGAAGAATGTAAAGTAGAAAAGAATAAATTTAGTTTTAATGCAGAAAGGCTGAAATATAAACAAAATAAATTGAAATATATTACAAAATATATCAAATATAAATATTTATGACGTTCATATCTTTTTTCGTCACTAAAATCAGCTTTAAAATATCTAATTAATTTTATACGAGACATATGAGATTATACCTTAGAGTTTAGGATTGATCGCGCTATTAATTAATATTAATTGACCGCTGTTGATAGGCAGGACTAGGATCCAGAAAGGAGCAAGGGTCAAGTTAGTTAATCGACGTCGATGAAATTGGGGGCTCTCAGTTTACTACAAATAGCTCTAATCGACGTTTGCTACGACCTGTTCTAAAGCGCGGAGGCTGCTGCATCAGATTCGTCGTCCCGTTCGTAAATTAAAGTCAGGGGATCGAAATCGGTATAATTTCCGGTATAATTTCGGTGAGTTCGAATGTCAGTGCGCGAAAATGATGTCTTTGGTCGCTCCGAGAGACGCCGAATGCGCGCCGTAACCGAAAATTGAATTCGCCCATTAATTAGACCGGTCTAGTTAGACCGGTTTCGATTACTCTGATTAGGGCCTCGCCTCTCTCGTCGGGCTGCGGCGGATTCTACGTACGTGACGAGAGATGCGATACGCGTCTAAGCTGCTCGGCGCGAAGCCGTCAGATCTCGTCATCCAGGGCCTGCAATTCCGGCGTATCGTCCCGGAGACGTAAGTGGATAATAGGTGTACAATGTAAGACCCCGCACCGGTTGTTGTAAGTAGGTGTGCTCCGTGCGGTGTGACATATTGTTGCGATTCCGTACCGCTTCTTCCATTGAAACGGGACGGCGCTCGAAACGACCCGTAATCGTCGTCCTACATTTAGACCTCGTCACGTCTCGTTTTTGAAGTGACGCGCGCGCGCGCTTACGGATCTCCCGCGTGGGAAAACGATATCCGTCATTGCGAGATCGTTAACGCGAATAAAGAAGCGGAGCACGCTGCCCATCGCAACTATGTACACTTCCGGTACGCCACAGCTCATTCGATTAATGATTAATTTATTCGCAAAGTACAGAGAAACTGGGAATACATTTCTCAAAATCCTCAAATAATAAATAATATTATCTAATCGCGTCCATCAATTTTAGAATTCCATCGTGCAGTATAATTCATCTTAAATCAGTCGTTTTCTTCTTTGCTACGAAAACTCGGTCGATCGGGGACACCCATTCGACACCCATCTTCGTTACTGTCATATTTGCGATGACGATACATATATCTTCTCTTTAAATAAATAAAAAAAAAAAGCTATTGACACACCGTATACGGGGCACATTATCGTATCCGCAATGTTTCCGCGGCGCGGTATATTAGTTTTCCGTTGCAAAACGAACGGGAATGTATACAGGTGCGTCGCGTATATCTTTCAGCATTGTCGGCCGCCCTTTCCTGGCCCCTCCGCCGCCCGCGCCGCCCGGCCCCATGGCCTGACACCATTTCTGCGCTCACCGCACCGTAAAGTACAAATTTGCGCAATAAACGCATAAAAATTCCTCGATCTTGACGCTTATATAATGCACCGCGCAAAGTCGGTTTTTATGTCGCACGCTATTTCACGCGACATTTTATTCACGGTATAGCGCGGGAGAGCCGATATACCGGAAGGAACCCGGGTATCGGCTCTCGTTTGCGTGCCCCGCGCCCATGAACGCGAACGCGAGCGGAATCGTCGCCAGGTATAATTAGCGGCTCTGTGATATTTCGCGCAATACCAGGACTGTTACCGTCGCTAATCGGCACATCGCGTTGTAACGCTCGAATTCGACCGCTCTATAAACAATGACGATGAATATTTAATGATCGCCACCGGGCTTGCGTATATGAACGAACGCGTGTCATGCAAATGCAAGCGGGCAGGCAGGCAGGCAAGCAGGCCAGGCGCTGGCACGTCCACTCCACGCGTGCAGCACGGCGGACGGCGTGACGCGCGTTTCTGTGTGATTTTCCGTCAAATAAATTTTCATAATGCATTAAGCAGTTTCCGTAGGTGCACAATACGAGGCGTGAAATCATTAAGCGTCCTAAAAGAATCGTCGCGGGCAACAATGACCCTCCGCTGCGCGCGGCGCTGATCTATTGTTCCGACCGGGAATTTAGAGGCGTGCCCCTCTCTGCGCCGAGCGCCTATCCTTTCACTCCGCGACGCTGCTGGAGATTAAATTATATTATTCGCTCGACGAAATATTTAATAAAACGCTTGTTATTGCTATTTTTCCATTAAACTGTCATAACTCGTAGCATTTTTTCCCCCTCGGCGGAGTTCTGTCTCAATTTTTCTTTCCGCATTCCGCACTGTGGATGTCTTTCGTTCGAGCCCCGGCTACATTTGTAATATAAAAGCTTGACGTCGCGCGTGGCATTTTTTTTTTGCAGTTTCGAGGACGACGCTTCCACGTGCACCAGCTATGACGACGTGGACGCGGACGATCCCGGCTATTATCGGCAGCCCAGGAGGCCCCATTGGGCGAATAAAATGGAATTCGTCCTCGCCTGCATAAGCTACTCCGTCGGTCTTGGTAACATCTGGCGATTTCCTTATTTATGCTACAAAAGTGGCGGCGGTGAGTCTCGCGATAAACGCATCAATTTATTACGTAAATTACGTGTAATCGTGACGTGAATATCGTATCCAGTTTCACGAAGTGTTAAAGTAGTTTTACTACGAAGCGAGATACAGACAAGAAAGAGACAGAGAGACAAGAGGGGCAAGAAAAAAAAGAGATTTCACGCTGATGTTGCCAGTAGTTATAAGATCAAAATAAATAAAGCGAATATCAAATGGAACGGACAACACGGTCGCGACGTGTTCGTCGCGATTAGCATAACCGTGATAAGAGCCACGAGATTATTTTGCGCATCGCGAAGTACGTCAGTGACGAAATGGCTGACAGAGCAACTCTAGTTCGCGGTATCGTCCTCCAATTTTTACGAGCACGGAGCACGGCTTAATCGCCGTGAAACGCTTCGTCGTTCCCCTTTAAAAACGTTCTTCCTATATTCTTCCAACGTTTCATCGCGGGAACGACGTGGCGAATCGTAACGGAATGACGTACACTTAAATTGTCGCACGTATTGAACCAGCTAATCCTCTTAGTCGAGAAGAGTATTGATCATTATAGAATAAAATTAGCGCGCGCGTGCCGTGCGAAGGAAAAGTTACAACCCCGTCGCGGAAGGAGCGAATTGAGGCGGATCCTTATATGCGAAAATCTATTGCGAACGTCTTGCGTAAGCCGAGGCTCAGATTCAGGGCAGCGCAGCGGCGAGCTTGTCTCTCGCAATCCCGGGCAAAACGCGACCGCGTATCGTGTTGCCGGTAATTTTCAAAGTCTGGATGCATCCGGAGCCCGGATGCGTGGCGCAACTCGCTCGCGGAACTTGATACATGACCTTGCCTGGAACACGGCTTACGCCGCCGGGCGCGGTAAATGATTTCAATGACACCGGTGGAAATAATCGGCCGAGCATCATCTCGGCGTTCCGGCCCGCGCGCTCGCTGTCTGCCGGTCTAAATTAAAGAGCCGGAAAACCGGCTCGGATAACGCGATCTGTTTTACACGATTGAAATGATTTATCGCTTGGACGACGTCTCGATTTAAATTCGCCGCGAGGATTAGGAGGATCGTATCAAAATTGCAGATCTCTCTCGGTTCAATCAGATATGCACGTCGATTATTGCGTGCCGCACACGCGATCTTCGTCACGCTTTGATATCTAAACATAACTTTGACGTTTATCTTAATTTATCTTAATTTAATTGTTGACTCTATCTTGAATGATCTTGAACATAATTAATCATTATAATATAAACAGAAATATGGGGTAGTTAGATCCGATAAGAGAAGGGATAAAAGTTACATTTTAATTAATTAATTAATCCATTGTCATTAAATAATTAAGTAATTCTATTTTCGAATCAATTAATTAATTAAAAGATTCCTGTGATGCATCTCTTCTCTCAACAAAAATAATTTCCATTTGCAGAATATTAAAGAGCATTTTTTATTTAATTGTAACTTTTGCGTAATATATATTTCCATGCATATAATAAACTAGAAATTATTCTGTAATTTCAACAGCCCATGCGCATGGGCCAAGTTAATTCGTTATACAAATAGCGTGTAGTACTATTGTAAAAATACAGAGCGTACGTAATTTTGCGAAATCACATATTAAACGGAAGACCGGAAAATCAGAGGGAAATAATGCGGCTCTACTTGCGCACGCGAGATGCGTACGCTCCGATATTCATTGTTGCCGCAGCACTAAATTGCATTTTCGTGATAAAGACGATACTGCAGCGAATAACTGTAACAATATTAATGCGAGTGCGCGTCATTAACCGCCTTGTAATGCGACGCGATTGGATTTTCGCCAGAAATTAAATCGCACGTAATATCATCTATTGATACGTCACATTGAATCGGGCCCCCTCTGTTATCTCCGCGCATCCTCGCTTAATACCTCGCGATAATTTATTTCGAGTACGATCGCGTATATATTATTTTGTATATCGTCTGCATCGTACTAAATGAAAACTGTCATCCGCGCCGTTGCGCGGCTGCAGGATTGAAGCGATCGACAGAGAAAAACAGATCGGATAACGCCGCGTGATTTATGCTCGCGACGCGTTGTACCTATATAGCGTTTCGCCGACTGGGATTAATTTACATCTTTCCGTGCGAAAGAAATTACACTGTATGTACACGCGTGAACATCGTAATACATCGTCGAGCGCTTACGCAAATGGACCAAACTGTCCCAGATATCCGAGAATCCGTCTGAGAAAATGAGATCGAGTTGTACGTATAATAATCGCTGCAAGTAAGATTCGTGCGCTCGGTGAGTCGTATCAGCGAGTTTGACAATTGAAGGAAACTCGCCAACAGCTGACTAATCGTCACCTATCCCGTCCTCGCGGCGGCGGCGGCGGCGGCTAAATGCCCGATGTCAAATTAAGTCGTAATCCGTAGCGCCGCTACGGATCACCGTTTATTGCGAATAAAGAGTCACATCCAGTGACCTTGCCGCTACCCACAGTATGATTAATGTCGAGGCATTTATTACGTACACGCGCGCGAACCTCGGTTTAGCGAAACGCTGGGCGAGACCTGGGGCATATTTTCCTGTTAACTGGATTAATCTCTCTCTCCTTTTTTTTTCTTTTTTTCTTTTCGAGAGAAAGACCGTCGATGTTCTCTACAATTATATACGCTCGGTATAAACCGGAGAGACGTCGCTTACATCGATTGCATCGTTTCAGGTGTGTTCCTCGTGCCTTACTTTTTAATACTCATAGTATGTGGAGTACCATTGCTGTACATGGAGCTTAGCATCGGACAGTTCACTCGTCGCGGCCCAATCGGCGCCCTAGGTCAAGTGTGTCCTTTATTGAAAGGTAAATGGGATAAACCACGATGTGACAGATTGCCGATTAAATCCCCAACGACTGTTTGTTAAAAGCTTCTCGCGCGATCATTTTTATAGCGTTATAAAGTGCGCTTAACTTGAAACAAATAAGTGCGAGAATATAATAGGATTAAAATTATTGTCGTTTCATCTTCTTTATTCTCTTCTCTTTGTGCAAATTTGAGCGATTTAAATCTGAAATTTTAACTCGAGCCTCCTCGAAATATACGTCTTAAATTGCGCCGTTTTATCGTCTGTATATTTCTGTCTTTGTAGGAGCTGGTCTATCGTCAGTCGTAATATCGTTTTTAATGTCTACCTACCATAATGTGATAATAGCCTACGCAATTTACTATTTCTTCTCGGCATTCCGACCAGAGCAACCATGGTCACGTTGTGACAACTTATGGAACTCGCCGCGCTGCTGGCTGCCCAGTTATGGATCCATCGATAATCGAACTCGACCGAACCTGACAAGAACACCGTCCGAGGAGTTCTTCGAGTAATTTCTTTTTTTTTTAATCTAAACCAACTAATTCAAGCTGTTATTGTAATATTATGTACTACTATACACGTCATCTCTCTAACAAGATTTAAAATATTTAGTTTCCATATCGCCTGTAAAATGATTTATAAATCGCGTGTCGCAGTTTCGAATCGAAGTGTTAAAAAAAAGAATAATTGAATTAATTAAATAAATTGAACAAATTGAATAAAAGAATAATTGTCTCTCTACTTAGCAACAAGGTCCTGCAAATGAGCAGCGGCATCGAAGAACCGGGAATTTTGAGATGGGAGCTCGTGGCGTGCCTGATAACTGCGTGGATCATGGTGTATTTTTCCATCTGGAAGTCCATTAAGTCATCGGCGCAAGTGAGATACCTGACAGGAACGCTGCCTTTCCTCCTAATCGTGCTCTTCCTCACGCGATCCCTCACTCTGGAGGGCGCCGCGAAAGGTCTGCAATTCTTTTTTCATCCACGCTGGGAATTGCTTGGCGATGCAAAGGTACCGCAACATAATCGATCTCTCGGCTAACAAGAAAGAGAAATATGATAAATAATAGAATAAACGTAAATAATAGTAAAATGTAAAAGATATACGTAGAAAAATGAAATATAAATATACATTATATTGTGCTTTAAAATATTAATATCTCAACTTTAAATTAAAACTATGTCCTTTCTGTATGACAAAAAGAGTACTTCACCTTGAATTTTTAGTTAGTTATATTGATATATTAATTAATTAGGTATGGGTCAACGCTGCGGCGCAAGTCTTCAATTCTGTAGGGATCGCCTTCGGCTCGATGATATGTTTCGCGAGTTACAACCGATTCCACAACACGATTCTCGTAGATACCGTCGCCGTTTCGCTCATAAACGCCTTCAGTAGTCTACTGGTTGGAATATTCTCGTTCGCCACGATCGGCAATATAGCGCTAGAGCAAAACATGTCCGTCGAAGATGTCCTAACCGACGGTACGTATAGAATTAGAAATGATGTTTACGTCACGTTAAATATGATAAATTATGTAAGTATCAATATATCATAAGTGTGCCACGCACGTTATGGAGAGAAAGGGTGTAAAAGACGCGTAATAGAATCCACGAGACCGTTGCACCTGTTCTTTCTATTTTCTCCCCCCCCCCCCCCGCTGTTTTACATCATCGGATTAACTCCCCCCTGACATTTTATAGATAAATCATAATTTCCGTTCAAGGACCTGGTCTAGTCTTCGTCATCTATCCGCAAGCGCTAGCCAAGATGCCAGCTTCTCAACTCTGGGCTGTGCTCTTTTTCTTTATGCTGGTCTGCCTTTCGTTGAACAGTCAAGTAAGTGTATATGACAGATAAGGCATAAGGCCTTATTTCCTATCGCAACGCGATGTGTACACGTGCAATGCGATTACGGACTAATCCATAAACAGACGCAATTACGTGATCGAATTGTATCGTCCCGCGAAATATTTATAGAGATATACAAGCAGCGTTAGTCATTAAATGAAAAATTAAATACCAGAATCACATTACTCAATCTTAATGGATGCAAATCGTATTTTAACAAGCTTTCTATTTCGAAGATCGTTAATAGTTTGCTTTTGCAATGTTTTAACGGTATTATGTAAATCTCGGGATTTCAGTTTGCCGTTGTTGAAGTGGTCGTTACGTCGATCCAAGACGGTTTCCCGAATTGGGTGAACCGTCATCTTCTCTGCCACGAAGTGCTGGTCCTCCTCATATGCGTCGTTTCGTTCTTATTTGGACTGCCGAATATTACGCAGGTATAATATAAGAACGGCAAACTCGAGAGTCGGTGTTTACTTCGCGTGATAAAAAAAAAACTAACACACTCATCCTTTACTAAATGATTTCTCGACTGCCCTCAGGGCGGTATTTATTTCTTCCAACTAATAGATCATTACGCCGCTTCGATGTCCATCATGTTCCTGGCGTTCTTCGAAGTGATTGCCATCTCGTGGCTCTACGGCGTGCGGCGGCTGTGCAATAATGTCAAGGAGATGACCGGACGCTTGCCATCGATGTACTTCCGGTTCTGCTGGTTCCTCGCCGCGCCTCTTCTCATAATGGTACACAGCGATATTAATGAAAGTTTCAGGATATTAAAATTTTCATACCGCGTTGAATCTATCATATCTGACAATGAATAATAAGCGCAACGAATGAAAATTGCTGGCTGCAAATCAAGCGAAAAAAACATTCTCGATAGGAATTACAAGCTGCCAATTACTCGCGCAATTATTGTTCTCAGAAAAATACAAGGTATATCGTTTTTATCTGATGATGACAATTGCACGGATGCGATTGCTCGCTTTTATAATCCTGGTTCGTTGCGTTTCCTGATGCAGTTGGCGATCTTTACGATACACACATCCGCATTTTCATAATTGCCTTATCTTCTCAGGCTGTATGGGTGTTCAGCTTAATTGATTATGAGCCACCGACCTACCACAACGGTGATTATACGTATCCATGGTGGGCAGAAGCGATCGGATGGGGCATCGCGTCTCTCTCCTTAATTTGCATTCCCGCTTTTGCCGTTTACGTATTCGTTAGAGCGGATGGTGCCACGTTTGCCGAAGTATGCCGAGTTTTATTGACACTGTTGAATTGGAACCAATCAATTTAGCAAAGAATTTAACTCTAGAACTATTAAAAACAGTCAAAATGACTGGTCTGTAATTTTTTATTAATGTGCATTTTCTGAGATTTTTCGTATAATTTTTGTTGCAATATATGTATATATGATTAAATTGATTAATTTTCTCCCTTTATCTTCTTTTAAATATATGTATAATATTTATAATATATTTAAACAGTATAAAAAAGTAAATATATTAATCGTTGGTAGTTCTAGTACCTATCTTACTATGAAGAAGAAGGGAAAAAAAAGTTAATATTTATTACTTTGAAAATTTCTCATTTGCCACTTGAGCATTTTCTTTTAACATTACGACCATCTCACATCACAAACGAAGAGATCTCTGATGTTTGTACGAATAACAAATTGTTGCTAAATTGCTAAAAAAGTATTATACATAGAAAGAAAGGAATATTTCTATATAGGAACTTTTATCCCCAGAGACTCAAAAATTCCATCAAACCGCACTTCGAGGCGTGCAAAGTTTGCGGACAGGAATACTGCGTGGAGGCCATGCACAATCTGCCAGAGGACATGCTCAAGGAGCCGCAAACAGACGTGGATACTTCCATACAACTGAATTCGCACTACCTGCTGAAGCCTCAGATGTGATAACGTGGACTCGCAGAAACGATCAGCTTTTTACGGTTACACTTAATCCACGAAATATGAAGTCACTTTGAGGAATAATTATTATTTAACAAGACACGTTCGCTCGCTACTTTTATCGTCGGTCATCGTAATCGACAGCCGTCGCGGCAGTCAACATTCCATTATTTATAGCCTTGTTACAAAGACGGTGATCACTTGCGAAAAAGTCATTAGGATAAAAGTATATCTTCTTGTAAACTGTTACTCTTTACGCCATCGTTATGTGATAGGCTATAGACAAGCACTGAATCGACGTAATAGGAATATATTTCTGTATATCGCAGTCGATACGCAATATAATGTGTATAACATTGTTATATCATAATTTTAATAAATTATTATATAGTTATTTGTGTAACAAGTGAGGTAAGATGAAAATTCTTGGGTGCGGAGTTTACGCACCCGGGAATTGTCATCTTTACACACGGCTTACACTCCCTATTTTATATTGCAAGTGCCTGGAAAGTGGTCTATCACGCACGCGTAGCGTGCGTAATGGGGCACTTTCCATGCACGTGTTGCATAATATTATTATATATCATCCAAAAATGTGTATTTCTGTCAACGTTATCCGGCTTTCCATATTGCTCCCTTAATTCCTTCAATAGCATTTTAGCCTCGAAAACGTTAAAACGAAATCGCGCAGCTATCACAATCGCTCTTTTCTCGTAACAATGATTCGCGCATTATATTTGACTATTAAGTAACTATATAACAGAGTATTGTAACTGTATAACAGAGTTATGGTTATTAAGTTACTATAATATATAACAGAGTACCTCTTACAGAAGGTTTCGCCATACTCGCGCTTATGTAAGTTTAGAATCTCTGTTACGCAGCGGGTTTCCATCGTATTGAATCCTCATACAGCAAATTAGATATAACTAATTGCATTATGCCCTGGGACACAAGTCCCCCGCGATGGCACTCTCTCATTTGAGCATCGGGCAAGCTTAAGTTCACATCGAAGTTTACCTTAACGTCGTTCCGCTTAAAGTTGCCGAACCATGACAAAGAAGTTCGAATTTAATTGGCGCATCGAAGTGCCGGAGCTCTTGAGAAATGGCTCGGTGTTCGATCGATGGTTCGAAGACAAAGAGACGACTGAATACGAGCCGAATTGCCTATTCAAAGTCGACGAGTACGGCTTCTTCGTATACTGGAAAAGCGACGGCAAGGTATATAACTTTACTGTAGAATCCTCGTAGCTTCACTTTTAAACAGCTAAATCGTCCGGTTATTATTTTTCAACAAACAATGTAAATATTGTAAATAACTTATGGCTTATTATTTTATAGGATGGTGATGTCATAGAATTGGCTCAAGTGAGCGATATTCGTTATGGGGGCACGCCAAAGGTAAATCTAGCGTAAAGAAAGATTCAAAATGAAAATATTATAGTAATAATAATTTGTTTTATATCGACGATCGGTCTAGGATCCAAAGTTATGCAATAAATTAAGTAAACACGGAACTTTGGAGCAATTGGATCAAAAAAGTTTAACTATATGCTCCGGGGTGGATTATACGAACATTACTTATCAGCATGTTGTATGCCCGGATGCACAAACAGCCAAGGTAATAATCGGAAAGTTGTGAATAGATTAAAACTCTATATACATAAATTCAAACTTTAGAATATCTATGGATATTGCTAAAATCATTTTTAAAATTTAATTCAACAATTATTTTATTTTTAACGTTATTAAATTACTCGTGGGAGCACAACTGAACATTGGCCGCTAATGTGCAGAATTACATTACTCGCGATTTAACATTTAATTTACCCTTTTACCTTTTGTTTTAGATATACGTTTGCGTTTACATTTATTTTATATATATGTTACTTTATTGTTAATGCAATTGATACCCTCAATTATCTTCTGATTCAACTTCTCTTCATGTTAATGCCAATCTGTGGTTAATCAATTCAGGATTGGCAGGCTGGTTTGCGTTTAATTACGCACAACACGAAAGCAAGTAACGTTTGTCCAACGATACAGCTTATGAAGCAGTACGTATTCATTAACTTGAATCCAACTGCGGCTGCGCAAAAATTGCAAATAAATATTTGTACGAACGCTAATGCTGTTTATTTTGATCCATTATATAAAACTTGACTGATCGTTGCTCGGATCTGCTAGTTGGATGCGGCTAAGTTTCCAAGTCGATCCGAAGGGAAAGGTACCCGTGAAAGTGATATCAAAGACTTTTGCATCTGGAAAGACCGAGAAACTCGTTTATCAAGGATTATCGGAGCTAGGTCTGCCTAGTGGAAAGGTGAGTCAATAAGTACGGGCATTTTCAAAAGACCTTAATTAACATTTGAACGGGATCAATAAAGTTTACTTAAAGTTCGTTCAGGGAAATTTCAAAATTGTCATCGCTGCAAGTAGTTTTCCAATTTCAATTGAAATAGAGAAATAATACCTTAATTGTTCGACGACGTGACAATGTTTCGCTTGCAAATGATTTTTGAACATAAATTTAATCGTGAAAATCTTACATTACCTCGTATATATACGAAGTTATTATTTTATTACTATTTCATATACAATACGTAATGTATTTATGTTTTTAAATATTCTTATTTGGCATATAATATTGCTTAATATTAATATTAATGATATTTAATATTAAGTAATACTATACGCCAAATAAGAATATTTAAAAACATAAATACATTACGTATTGTATATAAATAATAATAAAATAATAACTTCGTATAGGTATATACGAGGTAATATAACATTTTTACGATTTTTATGTTTAAAAATCATTTGCAACCGAAACATTGTCACGTCGTCGAACAATTAAGGTAATATATGCCAAATATTACTTAATATTTAATATGTTAATGTTGATGTTAATTATAAGTGAGAACTAATATTTATTCAATCTTAATATCGATATTAATAAAATATATATTAATGCGCGCGCGTTATTATATTTTACATATGGCTATTTTTCACGTTTTAGAATGACAAAATAGAACCAGAGGCCTTCACGTTCGACAAGTTTTATAGCTTGTACTTTAAGATATGTCCTAGGAATGATATCGAGGAACTTTTTCAATCCATGTAAGTATTAACCCGCGCGTTGCATTAGTATATTGTGCACCAAGGGGCGAAAGTAGCGTTTTTCAGACTCGTGTGATTTGCCGCCCTCGCCTTCGGCTCGGGCGGCAAATCACACGAGTCTGAAAAAGCTTTCGCCCAGAGGTGCACACGATATTTTTCACAATATCTTTACGGAAAGTTCGACCTCCATGCCTAGAGAGAGGCGAGAGTGGCCATTTCACGCCAGGGCGGCATAGCGGGACGAAAATGGCCACTTTCGTCCCTAGGGCGGAAAGTGGCCATTTTCGTCCCTGTTTAACGGGACGAAAGTGATCACTTTCCGCCCTAAGGAGGAAAGTGGTTACTTTCGTCACGCTAATGCCGTCCTGGCGTGAAATTGGTCACTTTCGCCCCTCTCTACAGGCATGGAAAGTCGAACTTTCCGTGGAGGTGTTGTGAAAAATAATTTTACACGAAGGAGGTATCATTGTTTTCCACGTTATACAGCACGAAGGGGAAAACTGATACCATAAGTTTGCTGCAATTGGTGGAATTTATGAACACGAAGCAAAGGGATCCGCGACTCAACGAGATATTATATCCGCTTTACACGGAAAAGAGATGTACAGAAATCATAAATGACTACGAGACGGACGAGAAAGCGAAAGCGGAAAGTGAGTTCCCGCAAAGTTAAATTCTCTTTTGTCATTATCCGTTTTTTACGCCCAAAATAACGTTTCGATGTTTTATTACCCTCAGAGAAGCTGACGAAGGATGGTTTTATACGATACTTAATGTCGGATGAGAACGCGCCGGTGTTCTTAGACAAATTGGAAGAATGGATGGACATGGACCAGCCGCTCGCTCATTATTATATCAATTCGAGTCACAATACTTATCTCAGCGGACGTCAGATCGGTGGCAAGAGCACCGTTGAAATGTATCGACAGGTTCTGCTTGCTGGTTGCAGGTGATCTTTCAGTTGTTGTAACGACGACATATAAAAACGTATCGACGGAGAAATATTTCAAAATAATTCCGAAGAGAAAATTAAAGAAGAACTATCGCGACTGTAGGTGCGTCGAGCTGGACTGTTGGGATGGAAAGGGCGAAGATGAGGAGCCTATCATAACTCACGGCAAAGCTATGTGCACCGACATCCTTTTCAAGGATGTGATCTACGCTATAAGAGACACCGCGTTCGTTACTTCCGAATATCCCATAATTCTGAGTTTCGAGAATCACTGCTGCATGAAGCAGCAATATAAACTGGCGAAATACTGCGACGAAATATTTGGCGACCTGTTGCTGAAGGAGCCCTTGAAAGATTATCCTGTGAGTGAGAGACGTCATGTTTAATGACCGCGATCCAGTGAATTAAAATTAATCACACGAGTACATGCGACAATGTGTACTGTACGACATTATTTCCAGCTCGAGCCTGGGTGCCTTCTTCCTCCGCCGAGCGCGCTGAAACGCAAGATATTGATAAAAAACAAACGATTGAAGCCGGAAGTGGAAAAGGCCGAGCTCGAGCTCTTCCGCGCCGGACAGTTCGAAGATAAGGATGAAGTGGTAGAGGATGCCAGTGCCCCTGCAGTTGCTCCACCTCCAGAGCCAGAGCCGCCAAAGGTGATTAACCACATTAATGAATCTTTAACAAGGCGGAAGTTGAATTTTGCTCTCCCTCTTTCACTCTTCTTCTTTCTGAAAAATTAAAATTTTTGGCGTTCCATCTTCGATACGTTTACGGTTGTGCAGGAAGGCGAAGCTCCTGCTGCAGGCGAAGGAACTGAAGAGGTACAAGCGGTTCAATACACGGGTAGTACAATGCGGGTCCATCCTTATCTCTCGGCAATGATAAACTACGCGCAGCCAATAAAGTTCCAGAGTTTCGAAGCTGCAGAGAGTATGTAGTATATTTAACGAAATATCATACTTATCTGTAATTGAGTATATTAGGATAATGACGCACGATTTTATGTGAAAACTTTAAGAAAACTTTATAAAAATTATTTTAAACACTAAAACTATACCAAAGCAGTTTGAAAAATATCTAAATTTCAATTTTTTATCAAAATATACGGTACATTTTCTGAAATTTCTCCGTGACTTTTGTTATAATATTTAAATGATCAAATTGATTAATTTATTTTTTCCCTTCATCTCTTTTTATATTTATCTTACATCTTGTTCTTCAATTATTTTAAAGTGCGTTGTATTTTAATATTAAAACTACCAAAGTAGTAAAAATAATTTAGTTTGTAATTTTTATCTTTATAACAATACATTTTTTTAGATTTTCCGTGATTTTTATTGCAATATGTAAATTATTAAATCAATCAATTTACTTTCTCCTTCCTTCCTTTTTTCAAAAAAATATATAGTAGTATATTTAAATATAAGATATAGATAATCATCAGTTTAAGTAGGTATTAAAATTTGTGTCCGTGTATTAATTTTTTTAGGAACCTTTTAGTTGTAAAATTACGCAAAAATGTTGTTGTGAATCTGTAAGCGCGTGAAATTTAATAGTACTCTTTCTCTCTCGCGAAGAGTTTTTCGTATAATAATGTACCTTAAATTTACCGAGGGGTAACGGGTGTGTATGTGGTAGTGCATACGTCCCGAAGACTTAAGGAGGGTTAAATGAATGAGCGTACACGTGCGCGCGTGTCGCGCGCGCGACATGTACTAATGTCTCGACCCCGACGTTGCAGGCAAGAATATACATCATAATATGTCTTCGTTCTCCGAGACTGCCGCTCTTAACTATCTGAAAACTCACTCCGTGGAGTTCGTTAATTACAACAAGCGGCAAATGAGTCGAATATATCCAAAGGGCACGAGGGCTGATTCGTCGAATTACATGCCCCAGGTAACTGCAACAATATATATACAAACGCGCTTAGATTCTCCGCAGAGCTATTAGTCACGTATATATCCCTATTGCGTAATGGTATATATGGACTGCATTGCAGGAAGTCGCACGTTCTTTCGTCAGACATTATTTTGAGAAAAATAAAGGACTTTCTTGGTTTCGCGTATACTCGTTTTATACGAGATGCTCGTCTTTATTTAGGTCTTCTGGAACGCCGGTTGCCAGATGGTGGCTTTAAACTTCCAAACTCCCGATCTGCCGATGCAGCTCAATCAAGGGAAATTCGAGTACAACGGTACGACGGGTTACTTGCTGAAACCCGACTTCATGCGGAGGCCCGATCGAAGCTTCGATCCTTTTTCCGAGGACGTCGACGGCATCATCACCGCGCAGTGCGCGGTACAGATCATTGCCGGGCAGTTCTTGTCGGACAAGAAGGTGGGCACGTACGTGGAGGTGGATATGTACGGTCTACCGGCAGACACGATTAAGAAGGAATTCAGGACACGAATGGTACCGTCAAACGGTCTGAATCCGGTCTACAACGAGGAGCCGTTCTTGTTCCGGAAGGTCGTGCTTCCCGATTTGGCGGTGCTCAGATTTGGTAATGACGTCTCTTCTTCATAATATATACCTAAGGATATATTCATCGCGATATAAATTTGAAATAAACAAATGCTGCCATTCACCGAATATTTTTTTCAATCATATGTTTCATCTCGCGTATAGGTGTGTACGAAGAGAACGGCAAATTGCTCGGACAGCGAATCTTACCCTTGGACGGGCTTCAAGCCGGCTACAGACATATCTCCTTGAAGACCGAAGCGAACTTCCCGATGGCGTTGCCCATGCTCTTCTGCAACATAGAGCTCAAGATTTACGTCCCCGATGGATTCGAAGGTAGCATCTCAGCCGCGCGGCTCAAAAATAGTAGCACTCTTCGCGGCTTTCGCTCACACGGAGCCCGCCTCCAATTTCAGATTTTATGGCCGCCTTGTCGGATCCGGGTGGTTTTAACAAGGCTGCCGAGAAGCAAACTGAGACGATGAAGGGACTCGGAATAGAACAGACGGATGCCAAGGCGGACGCTAAGAAGAAGAAAGAAGAAGAAGCGAAGAAGGGTAATAATTCATTTACTGCAAAATGTGTTTTTTATATATTAAAAAATGATGATTAAATTAAATGGTAGAGGAGCAGAAAATTATACCAAATATTGTTTGTTATATGCGGTATGTATGCAATTCTTACGCAATTTCAGCGGAGGTATTAAAACTGGAACCTATTACGTTAGAATCGTTGAAAAAAGAGAAAGGTTTCAAAATGGGCAAAAAGCACCAGAAAGAGTTGGATACCATGAGGAAGAAACATGCTAAAGAAAGACAAACTATGCAGAAGAATCATTGTAGTGCCATCGAGAAGTTAACCAGAGGAAAAGAGTGCGTTGGAATTTACAATAATTCAGTAATTCTATTGCGCAAAGAGAGATTTGAGAAATTTACGATATATTTAATATTTAATGATATTTTCACAGCAAAAATGCACTGGCGCAGGACGCAAATGTGAAAAAAGTTATAAGCGAACAAACGGCCCAATGGTCCGCCATGATGGAGAAGCAGAGGAAGGAAGAATGGGAATTACTGAAGAATCAAACGCAGAGCTCTCGCGACGAGTTAAAGAGACTGATCGAGGTCGTGCAAGCCACGCAAGTTAAACAGATGCAGGCGAAACATGACAAGTTGGTTCACCCCATTTATTCGTTTTGCTATATTTCTCGCCGATTAATCTCCGCAATAGACATAAGTTCTGATTCTTTTTTTGTCACACATCGTTTGAATACGTTAATTAATATTGTAGAGACATAAAGGATTTAAATACCAATCAAGCGAAAGCGTCCGTGGAAACGGCGAAGGAAGTAATGAACGACAAGACTTTGAGAACGAAGGGTGAGAAGGACAGAAGGCTTCGCGAAAAGAAGCAACAGAATACGAAAAAATTTGTCGACGAGAGGAAGACTATAGAAATCAAGCAGGGCCGTGAAAAAGAGAAACTGAAGGTTACGCACGGAAAACAAGTGGAGGACCTGGACAAAGACATCAATACAGTAAGTTTGAAAGCCATTCGTCCCTGGATATATTCGGTCCTTTTGTAGAAAAAGATATACCGAACTTTTCATGACTCAAGTAAGTTTGCGAAACTTGGAAGATGAAAACATTCAATTCCTTTCATAGTCATAATTCTTTTTAGAGCAAAAATTTCATTTCAAAAATTAAGTTTTCATAAATACGCCTTAAATTTTTCCTTTTCTTGAATAAAGAAAAAAGTTTCGATCGTCATTAAACGTTTTGTTGTCCGATACTCGCAAACAGAGAAAATGTATTATAAATAAAATGAATTATAAAGAAGCAAGCAATCGTGTAACTTTCGCCTATGAAATTAATGTAATTTTGCGAAATAATGCGTATTTGTTTGATCATGTTGCAGAGTATTGAAATATACGAGAACGAAGCGATTGAGTACGACTTATCATCCAAGGCGGAATTCTATATATAGTTTTCTCTTAATTTCTATATCATCATACTTATCGTTTGATGTTTGTTGTTTTATATTTTGTGTAATACATATATTTATTTTTCTATTTTTCATAATGATATATCTTTTTATACTATTATTACTACAGCAAATTATTTTTAGCTATGTGTGTAATTCATCGTATATCTATCGTTACTAATCATTGATAAATATTTATGTATTAAGAAATATATGGATAAATAAAGGAATGGCGTTCCAAAGAAATATCTTGTTAAAATACCTTGTTATGGATTCTATATCATAATTGAACTCCTTTATAAGGGAATGGCATGATGATAAAAGCGTAGAAATAATATATATCGATAAAATAATTTTTAATATCGATTATTATATTTTTAAAATATTTATTAACATAGCTCAACAATTTTAGACCATATTTTATCTCCGAAGTGTAATTAGAACTGCACACAGCTCTATAATTATTTATACGACAATCGGAATGTATAAAACTATCGTTTGGCACGAAATTTTGTACGTTGTTAGACTTTTTTTGTACGTATTAAGAAGTAGTTAAATATTGACGATTAAAATCACAAACATTTAAATTCTCTTGAAATTCTACTGAATTTTATCTAAGAATACACAGCATCTGTACTTTCCTGTAGTTGAACGAAATTTTGTACAAACGGCATACGGTACACACGTAAGGAAGCGATAGACCCGATACACGCTCCAATCCAGTAAACTATCACGTGCTCCAGAGATGAGGTTCCCAGACAGCCGTATTTTAAAGAAGTCGCCAGTGCGGGATTGAAGTAACCACCGGTGTAATTGAAAGCTGAAATACATTGTATGTACATCAAGAATCAACAATACAGACATTTCTTTACGTCACAAAAGAGAATATAAAAATGTTCGCTGACCTGCAACCACCAAAAAAGTCCCCACGAAGGCATCGATGATCGTGCTGAACCTCGGGTTCAAGTCACCTAGCACGCGGGATACCACCCTACACATGCATGTTGCAACGCATTCCACAAGCGCTCCAGTTATAGCGGACACCTGAAAAATCGTCGCACACAATTTGTTAAATTTATTCAATAATAAAATTATTTCACACGGTGTTGAAAACGGTCAATGGGCACGTATTGCATATCACGTGATATACCGGATGAATAATAAAATAATGTTTAAAAAGTAATATTAATTATATCTAAGTAATATTAATTAATTATTTTTAAATATTATTAATAATTTTAATTAATAATTAATTAATATTTTTTAATTTTTTAATATTATTAATAATTTTAATTAGTAATTAATTAATAATTTTATATATTAACGCGAACTGAATTCTGTTCGTGAAATCAGAGGTGATTTGTCCTTGCCTGCAGATCTGTAGTGCAATCGCCGTATGCCCTGTTCTTGTGCGTAGAAGCGAATTGGAACGCCCACAATATTTGGATGTACTTGAATATAATGAGACCGCCAGCCAATTCCGCGCATATCAACAGAAACGCGACGGTCAGGGGTTTCTTATGTATTACTACATCCTCCATGTGTGTATAAGGGCACGCCGAAGCTTCATCCCAGTTTATCGACCACCAGATTGTTAATAGAAACAAATAAAGCGCATACATCCACACTCCCCAATTGTCCGCAACTGTAGAGAGAAGTTTACATTTCTTTCTTGGGAAAAACAAGGAAGAATAAAGGCAAATTGTTGTTGTAACGTGTATAATAAGAATGACACAAAATAATACAAAAAAATTTAATTGATAGCTTATAATGGTACATACATTGAAAAAATATAACGCTAATATATAATACGCAACGTATAAATATAATTATAATATAAATAATGGGTAAATCCGTAGTCATCGTTTATCAAAAATCGCATGTTGATTTATAAAACAGAGAGCAGACTTACTTATAATGAGCTCAAAACATGCCCCGCAAAGTTCTGCCGTAGCTATGAATTCGAGGACCAAAGTTCTCGTGAGAGGATAAGAATCAAGATAAAATAGCGTATAGAGCCTCAGCCAATACGCTATCCAAATCGTGACTCCGATGTACGCTGTAGACACTATCAAGTCTATTGATCCAGGCATTATCCTATTAAGATACGTGCCATTTAAACAAGTGCGGCATCAGCATAATAAAAACGTATGAGCGTAATAAAGCACATCCGATGTAACTCCGCGTGCTAGAGAGATCTACCGTTTATCTTTATACCATCCAACACAGCGTTATATAATTAATACAATTTTACAACAGATCATCAATTTAGAAATTAACGGATATAAATTAACGGATACGCTTATTTTATCAACAAGATTATTGAATATTTTACCGTGTGATAACGTATTCAATGTGATGTGTATTCAATGATAAGACACGAAACTAAAAATTCATTATGTAATTGATTTACTAATTCTACGAATTTGCCTAGTCTAATCGAGAGATACGGTAAAAACTTACGGGATAATCACCAAATCACACTGGTTGTTATTTCAACTTTTGTTACCTCGATTTTCATAAATACTGTGCGCACGATACATTTGCATCGAGTAGGGCTTCACGCAGCGGTTATTTAAAACTAGGGAGTGCCAAATATATCTACGCGAATATGTCGCGAGGCTTTAAATAACTCGCCGAGATTGTCACGAAGCATAGTATTATAAAGCAACAGAATTGCTATTGATACTATGTAAAGAATATCTTTAAAACTGGCTAAAAAAAAATTCAGAAAAAATTAAATTATATTTCAGTAAAGCAAAATTTGGAACTACATTTTCATATTTTCGTCAGTATACGATCGATAAAGATTCTCGTAAAGAACCGAGTGGCGCAATGCACCAATGACGTCGTGGATGCTGCAGAATGTATATCTGATACTGTCAAAACTTTCACTTTAAACAATCTATACAAAAAATCTGTTATAGATCTATTTCAATGACATGAAATAAAACACATATCAAGGTCAATCATAAAGGGACTCCACGCATACAATCAGAAATCATATCTGCAGTTTTATTCGCTTCATGAATTAACTACATTATTTTATATAGATTGAAATAAATGATTTCATGTATTTTGAGAATGTGGACTAACACTAATCTTATCACTGTAAAAAAAGAAACATTTATTTACAAGAATTGGAGGACTCCCCTTTGTGTTTTTTAGCAGTGATATGAGAGTCATCTTGATTCTGCGTTCTTGATACTAGCCTAGGAATTCGTTTAGCTTTCAAGTAGGACATTGTTTCGGTTGATGACCTAAAAATTGATAAAAATGATCGATAAATTAATGCGGTTATACGTGTTAATTATACAAGAAAATGTCTAATAAATTCCATGTAGTTTTTAGAGAGTTGTATCACATTTTTATATGGAATGCATTTTCGAAAAACATTTCTCGAGAAAGTTCAGATTTATGGGGATTCCATTAATAGGGAATTGCAATGAAAAAAGTCAAGTTAGGAAAAATTTATATAGCTGTGTATGATCGTATTTTAGTAATACTGAGAACAATTATAACACTATAAAAGGTACATGTATTGTGCATACCTTGTATTTTTCTGTTCCGTCAACACTTCCGTTGGATTACTCTCATTACTCGAATTAGAAGTCAGAGAATAAGGAATGATCTGATAAGTTTTACCAACAAATTCGTTAGGTGACTCAGTATTTTCTGTCACAAACGAGACAATTCGTGTTTCTGCTTCACTTGTAGACTTTCTTTTACTTTCAGGTTCCGACTTCGCAGTCTTTGCGTCTGTCTGATTTTCGACCTTCGGTTTCAGCTTGCCATCTTGCGTGGGGAAAATTACAGTAGGCAAGTTAATAGTTTTATCCCCTTTGGTGTTATTCATCAATTTAATTAGCAAATTCGATAACTCCTCTCTTTTTCTCGTTACGACAATTTCCTCGAACCAGGTTTTCAAGGTTTTAATTGGCAAAGTATAATCTTTAATAGGATCCTAAAAAAAGGAAAAAAGCTCATAATTACATTAATAATTTATGTAATTATACGTATAAAAAGTAACACAATAATATAAAAAATAAAGGTATTTTAATATACTTGCCTTGAAAAAATGTTCCACATACTGCAATACATACAATCCGCAATCAGTAAAATTTGATTGCTGGGGTACTTTCGGACATGCTCCCTTAATAGTATCTTTCGAGAATGTCTTTTCTACACCAAGTTTGGCAACATGTTCACAACTTAAATAATCTCTTAACGTAGCAACTACCCGTGCTCTACTAGCGCCAGCAAGTGAATCGAATATCAATATGCAGGGACTATAAATTAAATTATTTAAATATTAAAACCACAATATACATCAATTACATCAAGTACATGATATAGACATGCTACTTACAGCTTGACAATTTCCGTTGGTTCTTCCTTAACTTCAACTTTAATGTTGATCTGGGTTTTATTTTCTTCCGGTTGCTCAGTCTCGTCCTATAAGTAAAATATGTTGCATATAATCAACTGTTTTAGAAAAAAAAAAAAATTATCAACAATAAAATTTATTCTACGTCTTCGTCGCTGTCGACTTCCATCTCATCATCGTCGCCTTCTGCTTCGTCTCTCTCAGATCCATCATCTAGTTGGTCTATCGTTATGGTCGTTGTTACAGGAGTGATTGTTGTAGACCCAATTGTGACAGTTTTTGTTTTTAACTCTTTTATTTTTTTGCTCTTTTGCACAGTCTTATGAGCGTCGTTGGGTTTCGTAGCACAGGTGGAGACTTTTCCGACTAATCCAGGAAAGCAAATAATAGCCAAGAACCAATGTGCGCTATAAACAAATTATATTATTATGTAAAATGATCTTTGTTTATATTACCAAAAGTCAATAGAATTATTGAAAATAAAATAAATAAAATTGATCGACTTATTTATTATATATTATAAATTTAATGAGGTAAATTTCAATATGAGCCTAAGGCACGGATGTGAGCGTCTATGTTTTGAGCATAAAACTTCAAATGTCTTTTTTTCTTTTTTCTCGCCTATATGTAATTGAATTTCTCGTATATGCAATTGATTTCTTTATCTAATGTCCCGATTCTATAATTTTTAAAATCCTCAAGTCTCGCGTAGACTTGAATATTAGAATACCATACAAAGAAGCTTACCGCATTTTAGACCTTGTATTAATTTTATATTAAAATTTGCAAGATTACTTACTGTTCGTTTATAGGAATTATAATAAAATCTTTCTCAAATATATTGACATTCTTCGTCCACTTCTGTACTCTCGCATGCCGCTTGGCGGCTGGTGTCATTGGCACGGCGCTTTCAGCAGCTTGAGCATGTGGGCTAGTTAAACGTTTGTAAAAATACGAACTGAACACGTGAGTTCTATGTTGATCAGATTCTGATAATACCTCTAACGTCAAATACTTCAAATAAAAGTCTATAATCACATCGTTCAAAAACTGATCTTCTGCGAGACACATATAATCTTCAGTGTTAATGGCTATTCCTCCTTTTGCAGGAGGTGGCGGATATACAGTTATTCTATAAAAAAAAATAGTTTTTGTATAAAAACAATTAAACAATATTTATAAACTTATAACTATACGCGAAAAAATCAAGTAACACTAGGTGAAATAGATAAGATTATAAAATATATTTTATCTAATATACCAAGTAATATTAATCTATTAAACAAAAGACAATTATTAAATAAGATTCTCACGTTTGAATGTCATCATTGATACCGGTGGTGTTTGCTGAGTTTTGACTCATCTTCCGTGTAGTAATAACCGATTGTAGACACTGTAAAAACATAAATATATAAAAAAATATATACGTTATGCGTTATTATATGTATAATAAAATAAAATATAATTAAGTCAAATACGTACATCCCTTGGTGATGCTCGTATAAGTATATCGTTTGCTTCCTTAGGATTCAATTCGCCTATTTTATCTCCCCGTGAGAATAAACTTGTTAGTATTGCCTTTGAATCATCCGGTAACTTATCTGGTAATAACGTAATACGTTTATGCGTGTGATCTAGAAAATAATACATCATACAGTATTAATCACCCGGATCTTTTAAGAATCTTTACGAGTCTTACACATATACATATTTGTATAAAAAATTGTTGAGATTAAATAACACTTTTTAAAATAATCATTAAATTACAGAACTACAAAACAAAAAAAACTACAAAAACTATATAAAATATAGAATGTTTGTATATGTCATATAAACACCTTTTCCAGCAGGGTCGTAATATGGCCCCTTTGGATCTTGCATTCCTAATAATTCACGTATCATAGTTCCTGTACTTATAGATGTATAAAAGAATAGTACTGGCATTGTCTTTCCAAAATGAATTAAAAGCTTAATTATATCTCTATATTTGACATCCAAAGTAACAAAACTTGTATCTGTAAAATATTTACAAAGTTTGTAAATTTGTTTATCTGTAGATATATATGTCATAGGTAAAATCAACCTACCATCTTCTAACAAAGGTACGCTAAATCTTACACCAGTATGGGAAATCACTACTTTTTCCCGAGGAATATATTTATAAGAACCTATTCTGACCGTCCGACACTCTAGAGCAGTTTGTGGTAGTTGCCCAATATCTAAAAATTTGTGATTTTCACATATTCCTAAATCCAATATTATCTCATTATTATATTAGTATAGCAGCCAACATGTTAATTGACGATTGACTTATGTTTCTTATAAAATATCACCTTTACTATTTTCTTCATTATCCATCGTAAACTCGTCACATGGACTAGCGTTCGTAATTATTGGTTCTTTATCCAAAATTGTATTCACATCTTCAGTAAAAGAGTCAGTTGCATTACCTACTACTGCATTGCTATTAGTGCTTCCAATTTTTTTAGTTTTGCCTTCTTCCTCTTCGTCAGACGATATTGTCAAACATTCTAGTAATTTATAAAATAATCATTAATATACATGTTATACATACACACATGTTTCATGCACAAAATATGTTACTAAACATACCTGGTTCTTTGTGAATAGGCTTTGGTTTTGAAGCTGCACTCTTACCCTTTCCTCTGGGCCGCTTGCATGTAGGACCGTCTCGTTCTATTTTCTCCAATTTTACAACATTTCGTTCGCTGTTGTTCTTCTTATAGAACATCTATAAAGATATACAATCGTAATATATCTACAAATTAACACAGAAAATGATGACAAAAAAAATTGCAGATAGAAATATTATGATACATTAAGATGAGCGTAGTAAACTGCTTTCAATATGACCTGTAATAATATGGCAATGATATAAAATGTATTAATTTTAGAACTAATTCTTGTTTAAAATCTTCTCTAAATAAAATACTTCTTAAGGGGGGAACCTGAATTAAAAGGCTAAAAAAAGCATAATTTTTGCAATTTTTTTTCTCGGTTTCAATAAAACAAATTTTTTCGAAACTTTTGGGGTGTTTTATGACACATTTCGACATTAACAAAAAAAGTTTTTATAGA
This sequence comes from Temnothorax curvispinosus, assembly GCF_003070985.1. Lineage (NCBI taxonomy): Eukaryota > Metazoa > Arthropoda > Insecta > Hymenoptera > Formicidae > Temnothorax > Temnothorax curvispinosus. Next base: position 296,913 of record NW_020223858.1, on the reverse strand, counting down.
AAAATATTGATTTTTAGTATTAAATGTTCAGCAATATCTACAACCACGTTTTTCGAATTCTCGTACAAGATAGAGAAAAATATATTTGACTAATCGACTTGATCCAAAATTTTTTAGTTACATAATTGCATTCTCTTCTATGTAAACCTAAGAGATTTATAAAAAAATTAAATTTAATAAATTTTTTTAAAACAATTAAGTTGAAAATTTTTGGCGAAAATCGTAACTTTTTTTTCAAAGTCACAATTAGTTTAATTTTCGATATTAAAAAATATTTTTAGGTTCACATAGAAGAGAATGCAATTATGTAACTAAAAAATCTTGGATCAAGTCGATTAGTCAAATAGATTCTTCTCTATCTTGTACGAGAACTCGAAAAACGTGGTTGTAGATATTGCTGAACATTTAATACTAAAAATCAATATTTTTGTATAAAAAATTTTTTTTGTTAATGTCAAAATGTGTGATAAAACACCCCAAAAATTTCGAAAAGATTCGTTTTATTGGAGCCGAGAAAAAAATTGCAAAAATTATGGTTTTTTTTAGCGTTCTAATTCAGGTTCCCCCCTTAATAACCATGTGCTGAAATAGCGCTCTAAACTTACTATATATTAAAAAATGCTATGTTAATATAGTCCTCTTAAACTAGATTCTTAATCTTAAGAAAACTAAATTTGTTAGTCATTCATCAGTCAGACAATCGATTATTATAACAGAGTCATTGTAACAGGTTGATCCTTATAACACTGTATTAATAAATATATCAGTCTTCTGGCATCGCAGTCATAATCCTTACATCGACAGACATCCCAGTCTCCTTCCTTTCTGCTATGGGTACAGACTTGACTTCCTCAATTTTTAATTTTGTATTACATCGTTCACATCGGTTGAAGTGTAATGAACTGTAGCCGCAGTGTGGACAGAGAGCAAGCATTCCTTTGACCAAAATAGGTTCCTAGTAATAACACGGTATACTTCGTACTTTTAGCATATCATTTATTTTGAATGATGAACTTTAAGTGTACTCCCTTAATTTGTTACGGAATTCTTATCGATTGCATCAACGTAACGTTATCACACTTGCATATAGATTATCATTAACTATGTTGTATACTGTTTACTTCATTTCATTCTTACATTCCGTTATTTTTTATATGATATATCTATTATATCATTCATACAAATATCAATCAAACATATATACGTTATGGTAATACCTATTATCACTATTATATTATATTAAGGAAATTGGCATAATATAAAAAAAATATTACTGCAAATTATATAAATCATATATTTTTGTATTAATGTTAGATATTATCGACTGTTTCAGAACTATGACATTTTCTAATAATTAAATACTAATTCCAAATTTTAGGAATTTAAGTTTTAGAAAAATAAAATTTCATTATACGTATATTTGCAATATAAACGGAATTGAAAAGAATAACATAACTTTTATGCCAATATCCTTATTTAATCTAATTTTTAAATAATAAACTAACAAGCTTACCTCAGGAGTTTGTGGAGAGGTGTTACTATTTTCATCCGATGTACTGAAAATATTATTTCAGAAGTTTTTGTAATATACAATTGGATATTATATAAACAAATCAATATCAACAAATATAAAATTAGAATATCTTACTTGATATTTTGGGATAACTTTTCAGCGTTCGCAATAGTGCTCACAATTTCCTGAGTAGAATTACAGTCACCATCACTACCATCCAAGGATGACGTATGCATCACACCAGCCTCCACTATGTAGTTTATCCCCAATGCGGGATCATCCACCAAAGAGACTTGTGTTTCACCAGGGAATGAAATATTCACCTAAAAATATTTTATGTAATATATGAATGTATAATCTCACAAAAATTCGATTATTACTGTGTAACGATTATGTGGTTAATAACTCTGGATCAAAATAGCATATAATTGCAATTATCCCATGCAATTGTGCAGCTTATCCCATAAAGCTCTTGGATACTCGCCACGACCATGTTAGATCGTGACGTTAGAGGCGAGAAATGACACGCTGAGAATTATTACGCCATTTTCAAATATTTGAATAAAAAACAACTTTAAATTGCTTTAGCGCACTTATAAAATGTTCTGAAAACTTTTCTCTTCCCTTGACAGTTAATAAACAGCCATAAAATAAATGTGATATGAAGCCTATACAGTTATACGTTTGCGCACAGGCCTCTTTTCTCGCCTTTGACATCACGATCTAACATAGCCGCGGCGAGTACCTAGAAGGTGTAAGAAAAATTTTAAACTTGAATAATCATTGATGTTGAGATAGATATTCCTAATATTTAAAAATATCTGACAAACTTCTCTGAAATTCTCAAATTCTTCCAACTACGTAGCAATCATCCTGTATAGTCTTTCTACAAGTCTTTCAACTTTGTAGAAACATACCTGGCCCAAGACTGCACGTACCTGATCCAATAGGTCGTGTACCGTGCAGTCCTCGTTCGGTATGTCGAACGTAATTAGTCTCTGTTCGCCCGTGGTTAACATCACTAACATTTTTGCCGTATTTCCTTGAATTTGATGCTGAACTATGGCATTTGTTGGATCGTTAATAGTTTTTTGGAGGTAAGCGAAGCTTTCACTTGAGCTGTTCTCGGGTTCCAATCGTGGCGAAGATTGTTGCGTTTGCTCTTTCGCCTCAACACATTCTGGAGAATCGACTTCCATCTCAATACTAGTAACATGTGTATTATGTTCAGCTGATGAAGGGACTGACGTTGCCATAGATGGTTTCTGTGTTTCTTGAGGAGAAACTGAAATCGACTGCGTTCTTTGTTGCACAGAATTTATAAAACGACGTGTAGGATTGTTCAACGGGGATTGACCATGTTGCAAAGTGTTAGAGTGTTGTTGTTGTTGTGTGTTATTTTGTTGAAACCTTTGTTTCTCGATATGCTGTTTCTGTAATTGTTTAAATTTGGCTTGCTTGATTTGCTCATTTAAATGTTCCATATCCGGAGGTTGCACTTTCGTTAGTGTTTTCGAGATTTCAGGAGAAACTATTGCTACAGGTCGCACATGCGACATATTCGGATTACGAATAACAGGTCTCACAATCACATTCTGTCTTGGCGAATTGATAGTCTTGCAAACAGATAGCGTAGATTTGGGACCTGTTGTGTTAGAATTTTGAATCCGGTTTTCCACCGTAGTTACCACGTTTATTCCATCTGGAGTTTGAGATACTATGCCTACTATGCTGTTTGCCAACTGTCGACTTTTAGTCTGGTAAGATTTAGGTAATTTTTTTTCCGTCTGATTTGGATTAAATGATCCAGAATTTACATAAACAGGCTAAAGTAAAGATAACCGTTAGATCATAATTAAAGAAATAAATTTAATTTTTTGCTTAAATATTATTATAGAGTGTAACTCACTGGTGACGTGATATTATTTTGTATATTACTTCTAGTTAAAATGGCAGACTGCTTCTTTTCTTGTAATAACGTATTTTGCTTTATTACAGTAGTATTAGCGTTTTGTATTTTCATTAGCTGCATTTGTTGCCCTTCATTTTTACACTCTGCCTTAATACCTGAAAAAAAAATGGCTTATTCGCAGTATTGCAAGTAAGAAAAATACTAAAAATCTATGTTATGTACACAACACTGAAATATAAATGTAGCTCTGCAGATTTTGTAAAGCACATTAAAATAGCACAAGTATTTGCTTACTTGTATTACTCGCAATGCTCATACTATTTTCATTAACAATATGTGCATTCACGGTAGTTGGTTTCAATATTTCCTGGGATCCAGATATTTCATTCGTTTTGATTATAAAAACATTTTGCCTGAAACATAATAAACGCTATTACAAATACTGTTATACGAGTATATATATATTTTTTACTAAATTTTAACTAAACATATAAGATATTGATACGGATATTGTGTATACACAGTGACTCACGAAAATGTCAAATGTACTACACAACAATTTACGACTATCAGTCATCTACGACTAACTGACTCGAACAAAACAATCAACGAAAACGACCTTTCAATATCAGCACAACATATAAACAAATATATATCTGTGATGTTGCTATAGATATTTTCGTTCACAAATTTTCAAAAAAAATTCCTATTAATAGTACGATTTGATCAGTTTCGTGAATCACTATATGTTGATAAAAAATATACTATTTTATTTTACGGAATATTGCTTATGATGAGCGATTAGATGAAACTAATGAAAAAAAGGATATTGGAACAAAAGTTTGCTACCTGGATGCGAGATACAACTTTATAATGGTGAATTATTCGATAAAAGTTTCAATTTAAGTAAAAAATAAAGAAATTATATTTATATTTTCAAAATAAGATTAGATAAATTTTTTTTTGTTGTATTTTTTCATTTAGATTATACTTATTTTAACATTAACTTAAAATGGGTTTAAGCTAAATCCATTTTTTTTAGATTTAAGATTTTTAATAAGAAATATTGATCGATTAAACTCATATACAATATACTTAGTAAACTGAGAAACTAAAATAGAAATAGAATAGTCACTGGTACAAAAGATCGCTCATAGGCCACACATGTTAAGGATGGATTGTACCAAATATATATTTTACAAAATATTCTAATTACCATTTGCAATTTCTAATCATTATTTCTGATTACTTCTATCATAAATATATATTTATTTTGATTTTGTTATATTTTATTAAATTTTTGATCTATGTGCTTTATCTTAAATATAAATTCTTTATACATACATTCATACACAACACATCATAATCAATACACCAGTAAGCAGGTTTATGATATAAATCTACTTTGGTAATACTTTCTTTGAGGCACACGCGAACAAGAAAACCTCTTGGATAAAATATAAAACATTCAATTTCCTGAACAAACTGAAAAAAAATTACTCAAATCTTATCCTCATAAAAATCGACAAAAACATGAACGTGAATGTAATGTTACAAACGTTAGATGAGATAAATATAAGAACTATAATAAAAAATTAAAAAAGAAGAGTTTACTGTATTCTTAATTTCTTCTTAATATTTTTGCAGCACGTTTTGTTAGCCTATAAATACAGTTTCATTGTTTTAAATATTTGTATAAAAAATTGTATTATGTAAAATAATATTGAATGTAATTAGTTGACATAAACTGCTATACATTTAAAATATACATATTTTTGTACCTCATGTTCATATTTATAAGACGTGCAAAATATAGATACTTAAAGTCACATTTCACTATTTTTACCAAAATCACATTTAAAATTTAATTACATACATATATACATATATGTTCACATATAGTATACGCGGCGTGTTCAATAGCGTGATAGAAGACTACTTTAAGAAGCACCTGTTGTAATAATGTCTCTTTCATGTTATACAATCCTAATGTATGCAAAATATTAATCAAATCTTAAGTGCGTTCTCTAAGAATATTCATAAAGTCATTTTAGGAATCGGAACAACATTATAATCTCAAAAATGTATGGCCCATCAAGATACATATTCTAAGAACTAAAATATTTATATTATTTTAGAACCATTAAAGTTTATCTCATACAACCAGTCATCATATCAACGCCCCATGTATTTCTTCTGAGAGATATTTAAAATTATGAAAATTTAAGTAAATCTCGAATCTCTATATTTCTCATAAAATATCAAAAGCTTAAAGTCGCTCTATCTATCCCGATGCAATTCGATCAATTGAAAATGCATGCTGTATAAGTTACCCTTGTTCCAATCGCGCTGCAGATATTTGATTCCCTAAATTAATAGTTTGCGGGGAGAATATTGCCTGCCTGTTTTGCGGTGCAGTAGTATAAGTCACAAGCTGTTGTGAACCGTTACTGCTATTATTAACGTCCCCATAAACTAACTGAATTCGTTGCCCATCTGCAGTACAGATTCTTGATACTTCTTCTATCGTGAAAGTACCACTGGCATTGGTCACAACGTTAAAATTATATTGTGCCATATTATTCAAAACTTAGAGGCTGGCAAATGCGATCTTTCCTCAATTAACAAATATCAAGATTGGATTGTTGCTAATACATTGAATTAGGCCAATCCATCAAGATCATGTCTGTAGAAGAATCTGCTAGTATTTGTGTGGTACAACCTATGGAAAACAATCACGAATTATATCCGCCTTTTATGTAACATGTATAGATTCTAGTGTTTCAAAAGCAAATACGTCCGAACAATACAATTGTTGCGAAAATATTATTGAAAGAATGTAGAAATATATGTATATTGTGAACTTAACAGCATAAAAACTCGTTAATGTATAAAGAAAAAAAATACAATATTGTAAAATATACTTCAAAATTGCAAACATTATTAAAACGTCTATAGAATATCATGTCTGTAAAATTGTAGGTGTTTAACTGGATTCTGATTGTGTTTAAGTATTTGTATGGTGCACGTATTTCATAAGACATGTATGTAAAATTACATCAGAAATTATAAGACACTATTAGAACATACTAGGTAAAATATAAACATTTAGGGCCGGTTGTTCCAACCTGTTGGTAAACTACCTAATAGTTAAATCATATATATGTTTATCCATCCTTTTTTATCCATTACATTAGACAAAGATGGACATATGATTTAACTATTAGTTAGCTGACCAACAAGTTGGAACAACCGGCCCTTAATGTTCATTAAGGAGAGAGACTTTAGTTTAGTAGAGAGTAAAACACGGAAAAATAAAAGTTCACATTAATAGAAACTGTTCAACTTTTAAAGTAGTCTTCTATAAAAATTAATTTTCCCCCAAAATTCTAAACACAAATTCTGCTAACTTCAAATAATTGTTGTTGCAGAAATATATATATTTATCGCAGCTTTCCTCAGTTCAAAAAAATTATAAACTTTTGTACAATATATGTACTTCAAAGATACCTTATATCATAATTAAAAAAAAAAAAAAATTGACGACGGTGATGTATGTATTTTAGTTGGGTTAATATATATATATGACGTGTTGGTCTATTCATCAAACAAATATAATTTTGCAAATTATAGCAGCCTGTGGCAGAAGATGGTTGAAATAACAACACAATGAAACATTATTGTAAGCAAAACTTCTTATCCCAAAGATATAAAAACAACTTTAATGAAACTATAAATGTATAGCATTATAGTTTTGAGATTGTCGAATTTTATTTTATATACAGAGTGCCTCACCATTGATGTAATTAATTATAGAGAGCACGTCTTTTGACAAAATTTGAAAAACAATATGTATGCCAGTCCACTTAAAAAAAAAATACAATTACTCGTAGTTTTATATATTGTCTTATCAATTATACGTAATTTTGCAAATAACAGCATAGATTATATCACAAAATACGTTCCAACAAATTTTGGAATATACGTATCTCGTGGTGAAGCGTAACAGGAGCGGTTGACGCGAAATTACATGTAGTCGCCCTTTCTTGAGTTTCTAATTAAATAAAATGCCCATATATATGCTAATTAATAATGTATTAACTAATCACTGAATTCACATTAATTACACAACTTAATTGAAAGAAGAAAAGTGTCTAACTTAATAATGATTTTAATGAGTTTATTTTAATACTTAATTTAAGAAATTAATGTAACTTAATTACAAAAAATATGAGTGACACTTAAATGGATACACACAGTGAGTTAGTTGTCGACTTTTGACATAATGAATGAACACGATCTTAAATGACAGAACAGCTGTCATAAAGGATATAAATGACAGATTGTTTAAGTTTAAATATTTTTTCGTGCAGAATGTGAGAAGACGTGAAAATATACAATTTATAATTAACGTGTTATTATAATCGAAAGCACACTTTAACGTGATTCTAGGGACGTCACATGTAATTAGGACAAGGTGATTAAATTTCGCAGACACTTGTCGGAGGAGGCTTTGTGAGGAACCGCGACGGTTTGGCAAACGCGAGAGCTACGGCGATTTTCCGATGCGAGCTGGACGCGACTCGCGACGAAAAACCAGCACGTTCGACCGGCGATCGAAGGCAACGAGTCGCGTCGCGACAGCGTTACGGGAGTAGTTTAAAGCCCCGCAGCGATCATAACCTAAAAAACCAGGGGGGGGACAAAGGAAGTCGCGGCCGCGCTTTCTCGCCTCCTCGACGCAACGGCCGTCACGGGAATCGATCGGGGGTCCGCCGGGCGAGCCGACCGATCGCGGGGAACGAGAGGTCGGCGCGTTTACGGCGACCCGAAACGAGAAATCGGCCGCGGTACCGTGTTCGTTTAGACACGGGCACTCTCCTAACCTCGTCGCGCGGATTAAGGGATTAGTTGCGGGAACGGGGAGGGGCTCTGAAGGCCGGTATCGACACGTTATCTCGCGGCGAGGCGCGGCGTGGCGGCCGATTGACAATCCGCCCGCGGAACACGTGGCCGTTCCTCGCGGGGACGCGTGCGAGGAGACGGGCGACGAGACGGCGACCGCGATCCTTTTTCTCCTCTCTCTCTCTCGGCCACTTTTGCCACGGGATAACCGTGTTCCGCGCTCGCAAAACTGTGCCGTACAACAGCGATACTCACGATAGTTCGCACACGTCGTCTCACAGACACGCCGTAAACGAACACCCGTGTGAACGACGCGATTCAGCACTTCGACTCGCTCCTCTCCGCTCTCACTTCGCTTTCGCTGCGTTCGGCGCAAGTAAATAACAACTGCACTTCGCCATTTTACGCTGTACGCATCCACTCGGGCACTCGTAGCGGGCGAATCGCGCGCTGCGATCACCGCCGCCGCCGACGATGAACGGGCGGGCCGGGCGGGCGAGGGAGGGAAGACCGAGTGCCCACCGCGCAGTCGCACTACGCCGCACTTCCGGGACGCCGCTCGACCGCGAATTTCAAACTCGCGTCACCGCGTCGAAACCGTCGAAACATATGGATCGTAAATCCGTAAATCTACAAATAGATAGGTTTTACTCGCATAAGATAACTTCAATCAAACTTCAATTAATTTAATCAACGATTAATTCAATCGACAGAATCGCCCACATATAATTAGTTAAATAGTCTAATTGTTTTTTCCATACACTAAATAATAAAAATTTATTCTATTCGCTTTAATAAAATAAAACAAACATTATGTGATAAGTTTTATCAATTAAGTTTGTATCGGAGTTTGGTCAGTCATCCGCTTTTGATACACCGAAAAATCAGTTGATTAGTTTTAATATACAAGGAATTCCATTGTATTTGCATTGCATTATGCAAGTTCATCAGAGTTGAACTGACATATAAACTTTTTCCGCCCATCTGGTATTTTTTTAAATTAATATATAGCGATAGTAAAATATACACATAAGGTTATTTCATCATTTCAAAGTATGTAAAGATCATTTTATTTATATATTACTGTACATAATTTTTCGTCAGAACATAGTAAATTAAAAAAATCCGTACTTTGCGTATTTTCCCTGATTATTAGCAACGAATTGAAAGATATGCAGTACTATAATTTATTCATATATATATAAATTGTATATATGCATTTTTTTATTTACATTTTTCAACAGATCGACTGTCAATACTTGCTACAGTATTGCGAAATAATGGAGCTATCCTTCGCCTGCTATGCTCTAACGTGTAAGACTCAAACGGGAAAAAATTAGGAACCAAAATGGGCAAAGAGGATTTCATTCCGAAAATAGGTAATCGATTGCGCTCGTTGTTCTCGATTACAGCGAAGCAGTAGGCCAGTTGATACGTGCTCGTAATATCGGCGAAATCGCGAACGATTTTGGTGTCGCACATCTTCAGGGGATTTAATTTACAAGTAACGATTTTCGATATATCAAGATTCTGAAGAAATAATATTCCTGAAAAGAGAGAAAAACTGTTTTTAAAACTGTCGCTTATGTTAAATCTTATATGCATATGATAAATATGCACTCACCATTTTTTGATTCGACAAAATGTTTGTGCCTCGCGACGAATAAGTGAAAGAAAGCTTGACAAACAGAATAAAACACGGCGTGCGGTTTTGCGTCATCAATGTATTCCGTGTCTTCTTGAGAAATGATATATTTGTGTATCCATAGTGTCAAGTTGGACATTGTCATTTTCACTAATCTAAGAAAAAATAACGTTATAATGTTAGGTATACTCTTTTCTAAGGTACATACCATAAAGTTGTCAAAATTAATGTGTTATGCTATAATTACCCGGGAGAGATAAATGAGGCAGTAGCATGTAAGCTAGAAATATAGTAAACAGCTGTTTGTCGAAGAACTGGCGCTACATTAGGATCGGTTACTTTATGCCACAACCAATTTGTGAACGTTTCCGTGATTACGGTTCTAAAACTGCATATGTAGAACATAATGTATTGCACGTATTGACTACCGTGCGTAGGTAATATTACTGCTTCAAATGCGCAGAGAATATCGAAGTATAGCGTTCTCAAGTTCTCTATCTGCAGAACGCCATTCGCAAAACAAAACTCGTTCATATATTTAAGAAATAATTCCATACACGAATCCAGTGTACTTGCAGTTGGATGGACAGTATTTCTCTTGTCCGTGTCATTATTTATTTTGATCAGATCGTTATTATCAGCTTTTCCATTCGAGCTGATACAATCATCTACTACATCGTCTTCCTCATCGTTGCTTGTTTCTTCACGGGGAATATTGACATCCAACATCACTAGCCTAAAATACAAATACATTATTTATTAACATATCAATAAAATAAAAAATTAATTAAGTATTACAGCAATCAGCAGATTCCAAATACAGCTCCGATTCCTACTCCATGTATACCTTGATTTTATAAAATGTTGATCAGAAAGTTAAAGGAGTGAATAAAAGAGTGAGATAAATGGTAAGTCCAAAACCCATATTTCATTAACAAACAATTAGAGTTTCATTTACTGAGTTTTTACTAGAACACTTACCTGTTAATAATAAAGACCAAAATATTTGATCTCAGTTGAGGTGCATAATTTAGAATTTGTAATAACGCATAGATATAAATTTCATGTGTATAAGTGCCATGTACAATATATGGAAATTGCGATACGAGAGATTGCAGTAAAACTTTGTCTGACCTAAAAATTTATAACGTGTACTCATATGATAATAATGAGAAAAATTATTAATTTATACAGTCACTTTTCCATATCTTACATTGGCACTACTTCCAAAATTTTATGCAATATGTCATGTATGTGATTCAACCTCTCCATATCTTCACTTTTAAACTGTCCAATTTCATGTTCAGCATTATTATCTTCTGCTACAAAAATAATTATTGTAATAAATATCACATTATTTTTTATGAAATATTATTCTAGACTATTAAATACAAAAATTACCTGGTTTGAACAATTCGACCAGACGATTTATTACAATTTTTATATGTAGTGTCTGCATACACACTAAATCTTGCAAGAAGAATTTATAAGTTGAAATTACTTCTGGTGACCTATTTGTCCATTCGATTTGAAGAAGTGCTTGAACAAACGATTCGTGTCTAATATCTAACAAGGATATACATTGTCTTGCTTCAGTTAGAAATTCTGTTAAATCGCTATCCTAAAGAAACAAGAGGAATGCTTTAAAGTATCTTGCATCATAATATGCAACCAATAGATTACTATATGAATCATATGATACATATATATCATGCATTAAAAGATTGTAAAAAACTCGCACGCAAATTTTTTTTGCGTCTTTAACCTATCATTACCTTTATAGCACCTTCTTTAAGCGAATGTATCAGTTTCTCATATTCTTTAATCCCATCACTGTTTGCGGAATTACATAATATATTTTTAACATTTTTCGGGAGCTTAAAATATACTTTGCCGGGCTGCTTAATAAACTGTGCTCTAACTCCGCCGGCTTTCAATATAGATGACACACTGCTGACTCTTGAGGATACCACAGACATCTGTTGAACCGATAAATCGTCAGAACTCCTAATGACAAATTCTTGAAGGATTCTCAATGATAAAGCTATCTCGCATAGTGCCGCTTTAAATGCGAATGCAGAGATTTCAGTCAAAATAATCGCAAGCGAGAGATTTCAGTCGAAATAAATAAAATATCACGAAATCATCGCTGTCATCGCGAAATCGGCAAGTGAAGCGGCAAAACGAAAGAAGGTTACGTGCAATACGTGCGCGTTAAAAATGAATTATTAGACTGGACTACTTACTTCGACGAGTACAGCTTTCACTTTATGTAGTGTACACTGCTTCCGGCAATTGCTGTACGTATGTTTTTAATCTGGACTCGTATTATATCACACGTGCAAACGTCGAATCACTCACCATACGCTCGCGGCCACATGTTTCGGCGAAACAGCGGATGTGGCCATGGCTTATTGGACTATTGGAGTATTGAAGTGCCGAGTGGACTGCTCGAAACGCCACTCGCACCCATTTTCAACGTTGGAACTATTTGGTATATCCATTTTCTGGCACTGCCGATAAAGTCTCCCCTTGGTGCGTGGGGTGTGTGTATGTGTGTGTGTGTGTGTCCGTGCTACGCCCATAATTTTCGTGCTGTGTAATTTTACACAATATATTTTTGCGATATTAATATCGCAAATAAGAGTTCAATTACTGTACATTGTACATGCAATAATAAAATTCAATTGTATAATTTTAGTTAATCAATTGTACGCTTTTATTAGCCATCCATTTGACTCACGTAGTGTCACACGTACCAAAGTTACATATTTCAAATATTTCGCCATTATTAGTAAAACGTGATGGCCACGGAACAATAAATTGATTTCGGGACAACTGGCGTCACTATTCATTTAAATTAGTAAGCAAAACCTGTATCAATCTTGTATTTTATATTTATTGTAATAAAACATTTAACCATGCATCGCGTAGATTCGGCATTCGAACATTGGCCACGTTCCGTAACGCGCGCATATGCGCGCATTTATCTATAGTATACGTAACGTTTACTATAGAAAATGCGCGCATATGCGCGTTACCAGAGCTCTGGCACAAGAAAGGCGAGTAGCTATTTGGCGCGAAGAAATGCAAATACAAGTGAAGGGAAAGTAAAATATATGTTTAGTTCAAATAAAAAATTCGACAAAATAACCTCTCTTGTAATTTATTTCAAAATGTTAATACTGATTTCTTTCGTCCAAAATCTCTAAAGATATTGTATTTGTATGAGAAACGAGATTATTGATCGATAATCAATCTCGCTAACGTATAAAATTCGTATACTTCATATGGAAACGATCGACAGGTACAAAAAAACTTTAACATATTGTAGCCAATAAGAAATGCAGCATTAATTATACTAACAAAAAATAAACGTTGTTAAGTATGCACCTAAAATTAAAGCCTTGCTGAGACTTATTTATAAAAATCATTATTTATAAAAAAAGATTTAACATTTTCGATGTTTATTCCTTTTAAAAAATTAGGAACAAAATTATTTCGAGGTAATCACGTGAAGTCAAAGAAATTGCAGTCAATAACAGTGCTGCGCGAATTATATTAATTAAAAGTTTTATCCGAAACTATAATAAATAAATTTGTAAATTGAAAGACATTGTAGTTAATTTTTTAAGAAATATTAGAAACGATTAGTTAAATAAAACTATTGTTCATAAATAATATAATTTATAAATGTAACTATTTTGGACTACTGCAATAATTATATATTTTCTGTTTCATAAAAAATATATTTTCTCGAAATTGTAAAAAAATAATTGTTTTCGTCAGTTATGTAAGAATTTCTTATAAATACGTTTCTTAGTTCTGAAACGATCATTGTTTCATTTCAAACTGTTATTACGCTTGTAAGGCTGATCTATCTAAACAAGAGTGCACAAACATGTCGCAGTTGTGTGTATTTATGTCAATGAAGAATATGTACCGTACTACATTCACAACTGACCAGCCACTAATATAGAATAAATCTTATAATAGTGATTATATACGTCCAATCCGCAAAATGCAAAAAATAAGGGTGCACCACAAATAGTTCAGTTTCACAAAGAATTATAGATTTTAGACAAATGCTGCTCAGTAGATAAAATTAAACACATACAAAAAAAAATTCTGTCGCTAAAGTATCCATTTACGAAATAAAGAGAAGCATCTGGAAGAATTGCGTTTTGTATGCAAAAAATTATAAAAATTCCAAACTAGTGATACATATCACAGTTATGAATGACTTTCACAAGACAAAGGCTTTAAAAAGAAATAATTTTAAAAAGAATTGAGTACCTATCCTGAGAAGCTTCAAAACTCGTATAAAAATATTCAAGTGACAAAAAACGAATGGGTTTGAATTTGTATAAAGTCGGAAAGTCAATCGGGATGTTCCCAATAATTTAAGCCAAAGGTCTAAACAAATAAGGTGTGTTTGAAAAAAGCACATTAAATCAAAACAAGGAAACAAAATTTTAAAGAACTTGCCAATTCAATTTAAAAATAATAAGTTTCACGAAAAAACGATTGCAGATATGGCTCACGGTCTGGAAACTGAGATTATCGCGAGAAATTATTTTTGCATGATACTGCATGGATTAAAAGTGCAAAATCAAATTTCAGTTTGTCAGAAATAGGTTTAGGTTTGGAAAATTTTTTTTGGGCGTGGGAGTGCAGAGGAAAGGGTGGAGGCCCTTCCTCGCAAACTTCTAAATTCTTTTTATACTATAATATATGTAAATATACAAGAATCATTTCAAAACTCTTATTTATTTCAAATTTTACGCACTTTTACATCACTGCGCATGCTTTCTCTGATGCTCATGTATGTACTTGTACATACCCTGTCGATATAGAATATTTCTTAACCCGAAAATTGTCACTTTTAGTACTTTATAACTTTTGTTTCTACTTGATAGCGACGATTTTAGCTTTTATATTCGAATTTAACACGCCAAAATACATAATATATTGTTAAATTTCAGCCAAATTGGTAAAAATGCCACCTTCCTTCATCATCATAATATCCCTCATCATTATCATCAAGATCGAATTGCTTTTGATATTTAAGGATAGACATGTGTGGATATTTTTCCTTCGCCTGAGCAACGAACGCCTGGCCATCACGCATGGCGATGGACCCGTCCCGCAGAACGTAGATTGTTTGTAGTTTAGGACACTGCTCAAGAATTGCGAAACTAGATATACCCCACAAGTATAATTGTCTTAAGTTTTTACACAGTGTCAGATCGTCATCGTGGACGTAGAAATTGGGACAGAACACAAAATTGTGATCAATCAAATTGACTTCTTCTAAGCGTTGACAGAAGGAAAACAATCTATGCAAGCTATGCTTATCGATTATGCAATATCCTGCCGGTGCGAATATGTTTCTGTAACAAAAGTCATATATTATTATACGGTTTTTCAATCGCAATAAGAAAAACAACATAACCATTTCATAATGTTTGCAAGAAATGTAAATAAACATTTTGATAAAGAATATGTGTTTTAAAAGAAAATCTAGCACACACGTACATCTCAATCATTGTCAGTTTTCGTAAATTCTTGCATTCAGCGAGGGCATGAATACCTTGCGATGTAATAATATTGCCCGATAAATCTATTATTTCCAAGTCTGGACACGAATTTTTTAACTGTATTGTGATTGCGTCTAAATGTAATAATCTTCTATGATCGACCGAAAAACGCAGCATGCCCAAGTTTAAGTCACGCATCCGGCGAGTTTTTTGAAGTATTTTGCAAAGAGATTCAGCTCTTATACCGCAGCATTCAAGGTCTAATTTCTCTAGAAATTCTAGATTTCCGAGACTCGAAACTTCTTGGTCCATTCCCTCCAGAGTACAATAACTGAGATCCAATACTAAAAAAAAATGTATATATTAGTCACATACGGTTTATCTGTAATCTTAACAATCATATTTATTTATGTACCTTTCAAATTTTTGCATATCTCTGAAATTTTTAATATAGATAATTTGTCAACAAAATTGCAACTGTTTAATCGTAAGTGCGTTAAACCATCGCCGCAACTCTGAAGAAAGTTTACGAAATCCGGAGCAGAAATGCAGCTCGCTGTAAGATCCAACTGTTGTAAATATTTACATTTGGATGCAAAATAAGACAGAATTTTATCATAACAAAAGGATGAATCCCTAGAGTACTCTTTTCTTAAATTTCGCAAGTTCAAACATTTAAAGAAAAAAGGATCCTGTGTTAAATTATTGAGGCGGTTATTTACTTTGCTCATACGGCAAAACGACCTCATATCCAAGTATTTTAATATCATTAGTATTATTTCATCCTGCAAAAACAAAACATAAAATTTTAATAAATAAGATTATGTTGTAATGAATTATAACGAAAAATAAACTTCAAAAATATTCTACAGAAAACGCAGAAAAACTGTCAAGTTGCTCCTTGGAGTCTCCCGAAGAGAGTTTGTTATCTTCTATAAATTTTACATAATTCCAATGATTTCTTAATAAAGGGTGATTCACATGTCCCTGCTTAGAAGATGGCACATCTTCCTCTCGAGATACTTGCTTGTGCGCGAGCTTACTCTTGTGAAAACTCGTTGCTACATCGCTGCAAATAACATTGAAACACATTTTCATTATTAAGTAAATAAAATAAGATTGAATATTACTTAATATCGACAATTATAATACCTTTTACAAATAACGCAATATTTAGGAAATTCCTTTTGAAGATCAAGTATATCCGAGTGTGCATTTTCATAATCACGTGTTGTATTATACAAGTCCTCCAATAGATACATGTTCCAAGCATCTTTCTTTTGAGAGTCATTTTGTTTTTGTTTAGCACAACAAATACAATAACGCGAGCAAAAATGTCTTTGTACCCAAATGCGATGTAACAGTTCAGATAAACTCTCATCTTCAGGATTTTTAGGTAAAATCAATTTTGATGTACCGATCAGCAACACAGCATCTAGCTGTGTGCAAGAGTTGGATATAAATTGTAGTCTAAGCTTTTTGGTTTTAAACGTTTGGTTACAAGACCGTAAAAGCGGGGAAAATATCCGTGATTCCGCATGTCTGCGTCTATAGGATGTAGAAATTCCGTAGAACTGAGGGTCTCCATCCCACAATAGAAGCCACCGACTCTCATCATCAGAATCTTGGGCCCAAACTTCAGTTACGTTCCCATAATTATATACTTCATATATAGAGACTCGGATTGGATATACAGCTTCATGAAATTCAAGATCTTCAAAATAGAAAATTTACGTATAACCTTTTCTTAACATAAACATTTTTCTTGCCAATATCTTGTTTATCAATTCAAATGTTACGTACCAATATCATGATAATAAGCATCTCTAAAACGCTTTGATGCAAAAGTATATGGCACTTGTTTCTGCCATGGAGATATTGAAATATCGAAATCATACTTCTTCTGTAATAAAAGAGCAAAAACCCAAGTAGCAAAGTGACGTCAAATGACGTCTTAATAACGTCTATGACGTCAGCTTTGCTACTTAGGAAAAAGTACTGACTATTACCAAATGTTGTAGCATAAAATTAGATTGCGATTACTTTCTATAGAAATATAATAATTGTATTGTATAGAATAATAATAATTATAGAGATAATAATAATACAGATATAATATCAGGAGAGGATTATTACTATTCCAACCCAGAGCTGTGTTTCAAGTCTGACAATTTAGTCGGCGCGCAGTTTACTATGTAAAGTTGGAAAATATATAAAAATTTAAAACTTTAAAATAACTTTTGCACATCATCAATCGCGTCTCAATTAGTCCGCTTCTTTTATATTCGTGAATAACAGATAATATCAGAAAATGCACATACGTACCATAAGAAAATTTTCATGGTTTGGAAAATTGCGAGGTGTTCCAATGATATTATTACGAATATTACTTATGCTAGTAGTATTCGTACAGTTTTTTGCGGATATATTGCTGTCCTTCACAAATTGATATATGAAATCAACATAATCCTCTCCTACCACTACTCTGTCAGTATAAGGATATTGGACATCACTATCGCAATGTGAAGATTGATAATTGGATGTCATGTTCTCTCTCTGAAAAAAGATAAAAGATATAAAGTAATAATATAATAAAATATAATAAAATGTAATTATCTTTGCGCTTTGTTAGCATGTCAAAATGCTATATCATAATATCATATATTTATTATAATTATACTACAAAGTATTATACTTATACTTACTTGTAAGAGAGTTTATTTTCTTGTTTCCACGTGTTGAAGCGGTGAAGGAAGCGTACCGTTTGACCACGTACGGCACGTACCACGTTGCGACAACATTTTTCCACTGGACCTCTGGACCAGCCAATCAGATATATTTTTATTTTAAATCAGCCAATTGGTGACGTGGTCGATTGGCGTGGCCACTCAAGACGAACAGTGGTCACTCGCGGCACTATTTGCAGCTCGCTGTCGGTAATAAAGCGGTCTGTATTACCGATAGATACTCGGCATTTTGTGCAACGACGATCTTTTTTTTCAAGACACGGAAGGGCTCAGACACAATTCGGTCTTCAACCGACTTTTACCTAACAGTATATTCTGATAGATCATGGCATACTTTCTTTGTAAACTTTTTGAATTTTTGCAATATCTTCAAAATTGAAGAAAATATAGTACACGAAAATGTGCGTGACGTCATAATGTTGTTGCGAAATCTTTTGAAATTGCCGTCATCAAAGAAACTTTAGAAAGCTATAACTTTCTCAAATTTAGTTTTTTTTTTTTTAAATTCAAAAAGTACTAAAAATCGGCTTAGATTCTCTACATTAATTATGGATACCGCTTAATAAAAAAATTTTACTTAAGAACCCAATTAGAAAAATAAAAAATAAGACAAAGGAATAAGGAATAAGGGAATGTCGCATCTCACTTCAGTACACGTACATTAAAGTGAGATGCAACATGCCTTATTCCTTATTTCTTTATCTTATTCCTTATTTTTCTCATTGTGTCTGCGGCCGGTATTTATTCTTCAAGATCGTCTTAAGTAATGTCTTAAGACGCTAATAATACGGCTCTGTGATTGGTTCATGACATCTTAAGATTGAACTTAAGACGGTTTTATGCTAGGTCTACAATGCGAGTCGTAAAGTCGTGAGTCGTAAGAATTGACCAATCACAGTCGATTATTCTCCTCAAATTCGATTGTGATTGGTCAATTCTTATGACTCACGAAGCGGCGAAGGAAACCAAAGGGAACGTCCCGTATGACCGCATTGCGATTGACAACATTTTTCCCACTGAACCAGCCAATCAGATATTTTTATTTTTAATCAGCCAATTGATGACGTGGTGAATCATAGTGAATTGACGTGGCCACTCAAGAGGCGATACAAAAAATAATACAGGCAGTGACGAACAGTGGTCACTCGCGGCATTATTTGCAGCACGCTGTAGGTAAACACAGCGGCTCGTATTACCGATAGAGACCTTAACCATAGAGTCAATTGAATTGTGTGCAGCAACGAATTAATATATTTATTATAATTATATTGCAAAGATTCTCATATCTATATAAGTTTATTACCTTGCTTCCACGTGGACTAAACGTGTTGAATTGTTGAAGTAATGGAGGATTCACATTGCGTCCGATGTTCGACGTACGACGATCCGACATCCAATAACAGAATTTATTATTAGAGACAAAAATTTCCTATTGGATGTCGGATCGTCGTACGTCGAACATCGGACGCAGTGTGAATCCTCCATAAGTGACGATACGAGATACCATAAATGAGACAGGCAGTGACAAACAGTGGTTGCTCGCGTCAGTATTTGCAGCGCGCTGTCGGTAAACACAGTGACCTGTGTTACCGACAGAAACGAGGCATTGCACGAAGAAGTTGCAAAGGACGTTGTTAGATGGCGCCACATGTACCGTTTGCTGCTCAACCAGCTCAGTAAGGCCGGTATTCATAGTCTGTTCTTATATTTAAGACCATCTTAAGTACAATCTTAAGATGTTATTAACCAATCACAGAGCCGTATTAGCATCTTAAGATATTACTTAAGACGGTCTTGAAATAAGATCTGATTATGAATACCGGCCTAAGAGCATTCGCGTGGTAATCTATGACCACTTTTCGACTTCAACGAGCGTATGTTCCGCGCGCGGCTTTGCGAACGACGCGAACTTGTTTAATCGAATTTTGTGCAGCGACGATTACGTATCATTATTCGTGAGAGTACGGAAGTTCGCTAATCGGTAAATAGAAATTCCAAATAAATATTTAATGATAGCAGCGAGAAAAGAAATCATTCTGAGAAGGAGACAAAGACGATTCATCATTTTAGGATAACTTCAATCGAACTCCTGATTAATTTAATCATTGATAAACTTGTCAAGCAATGCCTGCGCACTATTCTGTTAATATACATGGGATTTTTTGTCGTTTAACATGTAAGAAAGAAATAGGAATAATGATGCTGTCGACAAAATTCTGCCAATTGAATTAATTATCGTTTAATTTATCTAATAATACTTGTCATTCTACGAAAGTAAATAAAATTTATTAACATATGGGCAGAAAAGATTTGGAATAATACAATTAAAAGTTCATTTTAATTTTGCCAGTTAATTTATTAAATAAAACTGTACTATTTTATTAACGTGAAATTGTTAACTTTTTGTTGTTCAATATATAGAAAATAAACCAGAAATAACAAATTATATGGTTAGAAATTTTACTTTAAGCAATTATTCTGTCGGTTGAATTAATCGCCGATTAAGATCAAGTAATATATATACACTATTTTATTAATCTTGATAGGATTATTAATATTTTTTGCCGCTTAAAAAAAATTACGAATGACAATTACACAAGTCATATAGTTAGAAATTTTGTTTTAAACAATTCTGTCGATAGAATTGATCGTCAATTACTTTGTCACGCTAACATAGATAAAATTATTGATTTTTTGTTATTTGAAATATGGAAAACAGGGATTAGATTAGGAATATGAAAGAAAAAGAAAGAGACGATGAATTGTACAGTTATAGAAATTTTGCTTTAAGCAATTCGGTCGGTTGAATTAATCGCCGATTAAGTTAATCGGAGTTCGTCGAAGTTGCCCTTAGCTGTACAGACACAGCAATTGACGACACAACAAGGATCTTTCAAAGGTCCGTTTAATCACCTTACGAAATTACAAGGATAATTCGAAGCACATGCTTTCCGCTAACGAGGTACGTATAGGTATTACGATCGGTTTAAATTTTTACGACACTGAATTACATAATTATGTATACATTATTTAACTGCATATAAACATACAAAAAGTTTAAAATTAATCATCGAGTCGTTGATGAAACATTCGCAATTACCGTCTCCAGCACCACGATCCGACTCTTCCGCGTCATTCGGGCTCGATAATCTTTCGTTATACCGGGTGAAGCTCGAAGCTTTATCGTGGTTAAAAAAAAAAGAAAGAACAATTCGTCATCCCGTAAGACTTAAACACCTATTCTCGTAGCACTTCCGAACCTGTCTTACCGTAAACGATGTGTCGCGTTGAAAATAACTTTTAAATTTATATTTTATTAAAATACACTCAGAAGCAATCTCGTCTGAAATTGCTTCGAATTCACCTTGTCTCTTTGTAGGAACAATAGAACGAGCGAGATCGGTACGGATCGGTGAGAAACGAAAGCGGAGACTGTGCTTCGTTAATCACACAGAAAACGAACGACAATGTAGAGACGCGTTTGTATCGCTTACGGGATGACCGATACGTGCGAGCGTACGGATAAAGCATATACGCGCGACGTAACCTGCAAGGATGCTCTCCTCCACGCTAATAATAATAACTCATTCAACGAAACGTGGCGCGCATTACATCCGCAATTCGGCCCTCCGCCGTGTGCTCGGCCGCTCGTTTCGCGAGCGTTGCCGTAAAAACGTGATTTACGACCTCGCTCTATGCCGGCGCGGAGGGCGCCGGAAATGAGCCATCAATGAGACGATCGCGCGCCGGAGCACGCCGCCCGACGTGGCAGATATAATTCCGCTGTTGCGCATCAGGGACGGTGAGTGATAAATTAATATGTCTATTAAAGTAATTGATAACTAAATTTTACCAATGTAATATGATGTAATATCTAATATATATATTTATTGTTATAAAATAGAAGATTTTTTTCTGGTTAATTATCTAAGTAATTATTTTAGAATCAATAAGTTTCACATCACTTCAAAATGATTTTGAAATATCTATTATACGAAAAATAATTTTAATAATTTGCGAAAAGAGATATTTTTTTCAATTCTAATTATTGGTTCTTCATCCGAAATTGTGTCCACATCTTCAGTAAAAGAGTCAGTTGCATTGCCTACTACTGCGTTACTATTAGTGCTTCCTATTTTTTTAGTTTTGCCTTCTTCCAATATATTTAACGCTTTGCAAAGTAATTTTAGATTAAATATATCGTTTACTTTTTAAAGAAAAATTATATGTGCAATATATGCGCTTTATTTCGGGGACTTGATTTGGTGATAGTATGTCACTCCAAGCTCGAAATTTTAAATTGATTAGCAATTTGCGGTCAGACAGACAAGAAATTTAAAGTATGATATATTAATATATGATCTATTCTAATCAAGGAATCAACAATCCTAAGTTTTCTGCCTCGTCCGGTTGTTAAACAACGCGACTCTTAATTGTCTCAATTGTAACGACTATCTATCTCTGCATGCTTATAAATTATATTATTTTTCAATGTTTATTCTCACGTTCTGTGAGCTGGCTGGGGTAAGACTTCATTTCTTTTTATCATTCAAAAGTTCTGACTGTTATTTTTGTTTTAATTATATCACAAACTATGATCGATGATATTAGCTAAACATCTTAGCTAAGCATCCACTTGGATTTTCTCGTGAAAAATTACACTATTTTTAAACCACTCGATCTGGGAATACTTACTGCTCGTCGAAGAACGTGCATGAGAATATTTTGATTTAACTGGTACTGCATCGTTGATGGTGACTCGAAACAGAGATTAAATTTATAATTATGTATCTTATTAGGAATTAAAAATGGTTACAATGTTAACTTATTCACTGTCAATCGCGTGTTGTACTCTCAAAGCTCACTTCTTTCGTTTCTTTCTCGTCTTTTTAGTTTTTCGTCTCTCTCGTCTCTTTCGTCTTTTAGTCACGGCGGTTATAATAAATGTCTTTTTATATATATTGTATTTATTTTTCAGAGAGGGGCGAAAGGGACAAATTTCACGCCAGGGCGGCATAACGGGCGGAAAGTAACAACTTTCCTCCCTAAGGCCTATACAGGGAGGCTATACAGGGAGGAAAATTGGTACTTTCCGCCCGCTATGCCGGGTGGAAAGTATCAATTTTTTTCCCTAGGAAGGAAAGTAAGCCCTGGCGTGAAATGACCACTCTCGCCTCTCTCTAGGCATGGAAGTCGAACTTTTCGTAAAGATATTGTGTTCACCTCAGGGCGAAAGCTTTTTCAGACTCGTGTGATTTGTCGCCCTCGCCTTCGGCTCGGGCGGCAAACTTCACACTCGTCTGGAAAACGCTACTTTCGCTCCTTGGTGCACAATATACTATTACATCATGATAAAAGTATAACTGATGAACATTACATAAACATTGTGCGTAATAAAGACACGGAATAGATTCCAATTAATAATTATCCTATACCGCGTGAGGATTTTTGTTTGCGAGAATCGTTATATAACGTGTGATAACCGCGTTACAGCAGCGCGCAGTACTCGCGCTCGCGGTCACGGAGCACTCTCGCGAAATCACGAGCTGCGAATTATTATGAATTATTTTTGTGGTCGGGTTGCGGTGTGTGCAGGCGCACTGTGATTTGACCGCCACACATAAAGCATTGTTAAGTAATTAATCTTTGTGAACATACCACGGAACAGAATTAAATACCGTTGACTTGTTACCCGCTGAAAATATCCGGCTTGGTAGCTACATGACTTAATGTAAATGTTTTTTTGCATATAAACGCAGCAGTGGATGGGTTTCTTCTGTAACACAGATATGTTCACTTTCAGGATTCTCTCTGATAAGATAATTTTGTCTATATGTTTAGCTGCATAAAATGTCCTTACACTATCTCTAATTTTACATACATGTGATAATAGAATCGACTTTAATCAAACTTAATTTGATTAGCATAGCCAGCGGATAGTTAAAAAAAAATAGAATGGCAAAACAGATTTTCCAATTACTTATAATTTATAATTTCTAATTTAATTATTTTTTTTATATGTTAAACGACAAAAACTTATTTATTCTATCCATATTAACAAAATAGCACAAATATTTAATAAGTTAATGAGCAACTAAAAGTTAATCGGAATTAGTCGTAATCACTTTAAATCTTTCAAATCAGTATTTTTATTTCTTATTAAGATTACGTTATTTTATTTTATTATTTTCTATTTTATTTTAACAATTCAAATTTTATAAGATAAACAAAAAAATTTATCATCAATAAATAAATTATAGGTTGTATTATAATTCAGGATTTAGCGAAAGTTCTCTTTATTAAAACTATAAAATCACTTCTTTGGGTTACACTAAGGATCGAAATAATATGGTATATCGTTCTGCTGTTCCAGTAATGTAGCTAAAGCCCGTTCTATATTTTCTGGCAAGTGATCCAAGAGCATGCGTGGCATCACCGTTAGTTTCGTAAATTCCTCCGCTTGCGCCCATCGCATCTCATATTTTCTCTCCTTGGCGAGTTGTTTTTTACTAATGTAGAAATTATATATTATTATTATCTAAAATCTTATAGCTTTTATAACTTTTTTAAGATGTTTTTTCTATACCGTTCCTATTTTTTTAAATATTGATTTATATTTATGGGAATTGTTCTGTAAAAGTTAATACTTTGAATAAGAAAATACGTAAAAACAATGTACCTTTTTCCCTCCGTTTTTTCGAGCTTGCATCTAGCTATGTGAAGTATGCGACCAGCATTAAATAATTTCATTCTCGAGTATCTTCTTTTTGTTATGTCCC
The DNA here is from genome assembly GCF_003070985.1 of Temnothorax curvispinosus. NCBI lineage: Eukaryota > Metazoa > Arthropoda > Insecta > Hymenoptera > Formicidae > Temnothorax > Temnothorax curvispinosus. The sequence continues at coordinate 271,872 of NW_020223858.1, read as the reverse complement.
GCTCTATTATTTGATCCTGCGAAAAAGATAAACTATTAACAACGAAGTATAATACAATAATCGTGTCAAATTCGGTATTACGTAAAATTAATGTTACAAATGTTCGTGTGTTTAATATACTTTCCACAAATTTTGCAATGCATGCAGCATTTTTTTTCTTACCACATCGCCGGGCTTAGTTAGCAAAGGCGATTGACCCGGAATTGTGTTAATTATGTTATGGTTGACCCACGTTTTAGTCAGATCTCTCTCGGGAACTCCGAACAAAGCGTATCCAAATCCGTTTAGGACCACTCTGTACTAAAGAAAAAAAGATAAAAGTATTTATCGAAACACAGTTTGATTTAATTATCTGAGCGACTCGAATACTGAAAATCATGAATTTCAAAATACCTTAGGCAGTCGACAGGCATGAAGAGTTGTCAGTAACGAAGTCCTTAAATTCTCTGTACTATCCACACTAAGCCTCATTACGAGATCATCCCCTAATCCTACAGTCAATACGAATTCCTCCGTGACCCTAGCAGCTTCTCTGCTCAGCAGTCCAGCTTTTTTGACAAATACATTCGAAATTGTAAATTAGTCTAATATGTGTGTACAAAATTAATAAGTGTCTGCTAAAATTTTTCTCAGTTGATAAAATTATGAATTAAAATCATTATTTGCACAAGTAATTACCAGGCGTAGCAAATGCGTAGACTCTCAACTCCGGATAACGAGGACGTATAAGTAAACCAAGCAGAATGGCTAAACCGGCTCCTAAACTATGACCTACGTATACATGTTATCTCATTAAAGAATTGTACAGTTATGCGCCGACGGCGGTTTGTTACCAGAATGAAGTTCTTACCTGTAAGCGTCAAATGATAATTAGGATACGTGGCGAACGCTCTTTCCAAGATTTTATGATTCTCCAATTGCTTTAAGATTACTTTTACACATATTATCATGCCTTTATGAGCCTATAAATTTTATATAGATTTATATACAATTAAATCGATTAATTTTATATGTATATTTATATACAAGAAGAAAATAAAGCTAACCATGCTGCCTGGTGGAACGCCAGGACACTCAAATGAATCAGACGCGGCCGCGAAATCGGTAATTATATCTCTCAAGGATAACGACCCTCGTATAGCCACGACAATACTGGCAGTTTTGTGATCCACCATTACGCAGAATGGTATCTGTGAAATTTCAAAGAGTAATACGTAATACCAAATGAGCGATAGAAAGAGTATAATTTTAGAACGGTATACAAACTTCACATAAATGATTTTTGAAGGAAGCGAATAGAATATCCTCCTCAGATATCTTCGACAAGTATTTCACACCAGAAAGATAACAGAGACAACAGTTATCGTCCAGAATAATATTACGTTTTCGTCTAAAAAAAAGAGATAAATATAATAAAATAATAAAGCAATAAAAATAATTATAAAAAAACTGTACATGGATTATTTATAAAATTATATTATAAAATAATGAGACAAAGAGTTAATATTGAATATAGAGTTTTATATGTTATGTTCTTTTACCGGAAACAAGCACAGCATCTCATGCCGCGTATCAAACGAAAACATCCGGTACACGCGTGCTGATATATTACGAAAAGCCAGCCGTAGGAGGCGATCGATAGTTGCAGGAAGTGATGGGCGGCTTCCAAGGACATCCAGTTAGGTGTGCCCGAAAAGATTTCATTACCATCTAACAAATGCGGACAGCAAATATTTGATAATTAATGGTAAACATTTGCATTTCAATACGCGCGTTTTTACTTTTTTTCCGTGAATGACGTATGTACCTGAAGTGTATTTTGGACGCGGGATTAGATTTAACTTTCGCAATTCGTGAATTTCTCGCTTCTGCCGGACTCTTAGCAAGACGCATCCCGCCATTACATCTGAGGGAACCAAATCCGTGCCTCGAAATAAGGCGCTTAAAAGACCTACAAAGATATTTGTATCAGTAATTCAGTATTTTATCGGGTGACGAGTTATATTATTAAAAAATATATAGCTTATTCTCTCCTTCTCTCTCTTTCTCTACAATATCGCATCCACCAATGTGTTATAGTATAATGATATAAAGCGCTAAAAATAGTGTAAACTACTTGTTTAGACAGACTAATGAATAAAATCAAATAAAATATATTATTGCAACTTTTTTATCATTTAATGTTAACGATGCTGATAAACCTCACCGCGAATTAAAATTCATTTTTGCTTGCATACCGCGGTGACCGCGCATATCTCGAAGCGCTCGCTATCTCCAAGCGGCGGGAGAGCGATGCATCCGTCGCGAAGAAAATCCCACCGGCTCCAAAACCAGAACAGAGATCAGTGATTTTGATTTATCATCGGTCAACCGTCCCGGTGACCGTTTCCGCGCCCGGTTTTCGATCGGAAGCGATGCCCGCGTTCCAGTTTCGAATGCGGCAGGACTTCTTCGTAGGCTAGCCATACCTATGTCTCACCAGCAACTTGTTGAAAAGCCTCGTTCGCGCTCTCGTCCTTACGCATCCACCACAGAAACTTGAATCTCCGTAGCCAGATGCGCGAGATCTTGCCGTGCTCCGCGGAGCTCTCCAGCTGCTTCTTTTCCAAGGAGCCGATCGGGTCGAACACTAGGGCGAGGCCGAAAATGCTGAGGCCGATCAGGATCCAATCGAAGAACACTAGGGCCTCCACGACAGTGATAGAGTACGACTCGTGATTGCACTCCACGCTCTGTCCGAAAATCCACAGGGTGCCCAAAATGTTCCATCCGATCTCCGGCAGTAGCATCAATATCCTACATTAAGTCGTAGAGAGATTTCTAGACTTTTCTTGATTGACTTGAGATCACCAGTTTTTTCTGACAAGTAAACCTACCCAAGTGATACTCCGATTTCTTTTAAATTTGGTACAAATGTAGAACTACGAAAAATATTTCACCCGTGTGAATAGTAAACGATTTAACAAATCAGTAATAAGACTGAAAACAATTATAGTGCTTTGTAGTGATATAAATTAGAGAATTTTTAGGTCGCTGATTAGATGTATTATTGAGAGATAAAAAATTATCCTTTAATATTATTATAATAAACCTATTTGTTACAGTAGTAAAGAATTATTTTTATTAGGCCAAAACTTATGGGCCAAAATGGAAAGACATATGGATGAAATATTTTTTGTAGTTTTAAATTTGTGCGAAATTTAAAAGAAATCGGAGTGTATCACTTGGGTAGGTTTCCTTGTGAGTATAAGATAAATAAATCACATATGGCCATTGTTACGAATATTGAAATATGGCAATAATGTAAATAAAATTGTAACCGGTATTTTCTTAATGATACTACCATGTCAATGTAGCAAATTATGTCAGAAATATGAATGTAGAGAATTTAGATAATTCCATGAAATTCGTGTATGGGTGCGTGTATTGCCTACTCGTAGCATTTATAGTTTGTATATGTCTTCTTTTTTATTGTTTCTAGATTATGTATTTCGCGTGTCTCGATTGGTGCGTAGTTTATTTCACAAAAAAGTCACAAATTTGAGTAATTTAGTCATGAAAAAAATGAATAATTGTATTTGTTTTGACTTTTTTAATACAAGGCTTAATATTTATGTACAGCATACACATAAATTCTCTATATCTTTCTTTATCATTTATTATTCTTATATTTAGATATATTACTCTTTAAATTGTTATATTATTATTTTTTGCTTTACTCTTTAATTTTCATCATCAATCAGTGACTGAAAATAAAAGACTATTCTGACAAATTATAATACAATTTAGCATAGAAGCTATATGACAAAATCGTATGTAAATGACTTGTGTTTGAATAATTCTACAAGTTTTAAAATAAAATTTAAATTTAATTATAAAGCTATATATGACATACAAAACTGAAGAGTTATAATAAATAATGATCTTCTCCTTTGAGAATCGATTATAAAGAATTAGGCGAAGTTTGTTATTGAAAAAACAACTGCACACTATACAGAAATTTAAAACTTTGAAAGAGTCTTCCTGATTGTTGATCTAGAAAACTGATTAGACGTAACGCTGGTTTACTTTTATTGCTTACTTGACCGTCAGGAGCGGTTGAACGTAGCGTCGGGCATGCGTGTCCATGATGGCCCCTCTCGCGCTATGCCTGATAATGATGAGTATCAAAAGCGTGACGATACCAAGCATGACCGCCTCACCGAGGAGGTACACGCGCACTAATTCACCTCCCAACCGACAATTCCACGTATCCTCGTAGTACCTTACGCAGGCGATCCCTATAAGAATCAACCTGTAAAACACATAGCCGATTACGAGAAACAAACTAGCAACGATCCGAGCGATTTCGATCGTGTGACGCGCACCTGCGAAAGAACTTAATATTGAGAGTAGGTTCAATGCTTCTAGTGAGTTTAGAGAATCGTTGAATTTAATTAAAATTTGTATTTTAAAAACTCTTGTGTTGATAAATCAATTCGCATGTGAGATTGCAATATTCGCGATTAATATTGCATACTGTAATTTCGACACATTGATTGCATTATCTGTTTATCGATGATACTCACCATACAATACGGATAAATAATTCGAATAGGCCAGGGTACACAAGATCGTCGGTTGCGGCCAACCATTTTCGACCGAAGAGCTTCACCGCAGGCATTTCCCTGTAGAAAGAAACTTTGCTGTAAGAGTTGTAACTTTGTTAGAATTTTTTCTTAATCAAGTGAGTTAAAGATAAAGGGTAGATACTTGTTTATAAACGTTTTATCCAGGAAGTCAAAGTATGTCTCTATTTAGATCGTATCTAAACGCTCATGATACCGTGATTGATTGATTCGGTCACGTTCGCGAGGATCTTGCGGTAGCTCGCGGAGCACGCACCGCGGAAAGTTTACTTAGCGAAGCCCTCGTGCACAGGTTTTGTAATATTACAAAATAAAGCGGACGCACGGCTTTCTATGCTCATAAATTCCCCGGAATTCGGGCGATTATGGTATACCCGGGTATCTCGTCGATCACGAAACCGCCGTTCGGAGAAAGTGCCGAGAGAAAGTCCATGTGTCCATCCCACATCCGAGACCATGTTGACACAGTCTTCCGACGTGTTTAAATGGACCTTTAGCGACCCGTGATTTTGGGTTGCCCTAGGTGTAATTTAGTTGCTAATAATATATAATTAATTATACCAACGGCGACGTAGTGTCGCTACTTATATATACCTGATGATCGAACATGCGATATACGCGTTACTTGTTGAATACATCTCGTTTAATCGTGCTGTACCCCATTATTGTTAAGCAATTTTCTGTTCAGTAATTTTTTGCGCCATAAGGGAAAAAACCAGATGAGTGTAATTAACATTTATTTACTCTGGAAAATTACAAATTTTAATATAGTTCTGTTTAATCGTTTTTATAGGACTGCTCAAATTCATAAAAATAAAATTTGCTTGTTATATATCTGTATTTTTTTGTTTATCGCGTTTAAAGTTTTTTTCACTGTCATGGTTCTTCTTACATTTTCCTTGATTCTTTCTGAGGCTTTTAGGTTTGTGCGCAAATTAGCGCTCTCCTAACGAGTTGCGTAAATGGCTTTCGAGCGTTTAATCACGGGAAAGCATAAAGTTTACATCATAATACGTACTTTTTGAATGTGTCAATTAGTTGTAGATATAATTATCCAACTTTTTTTCTTTATAAAAAAACATAAGAATGCGGAAATTACAGTATTATTATGATATTAGGAGGAGGATAGAAAATTGACATGCATTATTATCGCGGTAATTTTGTCAATAATGACTCAGGCCTCGGATTAACTATTTATTGTCAGAATAACAAGTCGTTACTCGCTAAATCTTAAACGTTATCGCAGCTTCAACATGAATATATAATATACTGTTTAAATAAATGAAGAAAAGTTGTTGCTATATTTTTTCGTCGTTTTTAGGATTGTAAAAATAAGGGATTTCTTAGAAGATAACAAATCTACAAGAGATTGTAATCGCAATTGCTGAAATTGCACTGGCAGCAATTAACGCTTCCTTGAAACTTATTTTGCCTTGCATAATGGGGATGTGTGGAAAAGCGTAGAAAACCACTTAAAATCGTACGTCATTCGACCTACAACAAAGTAGAACCGGTTTCCGGTACAAAAGCCCGCATTGCAATTTGCGAAGAAATATTTCTGCAATAACGATCAGTTTCATTACGATTAAGCGAGAGTTAAAAAAAAATGAGAACGATGTTCGAAAAATATACATGCTATGACTGTGTGTATGTTTACTGCCCGCGATGTTGGTAGATCGAATTACGCGAAATGAAGTGCATCGTATGCATTCCATGACTCGAAACGCGCGCAGTCACGACGCAAGTTTGACGAAACAATATATGCGAATCGGAAACTCGCGCCTTTTAACACATGTATTTAACTCCTCTTTGGAATATTCCACATGATACTGAAAGTCAGTCATTTTAATCTCTTAGATAATGAGTTCCGATCGAACTTGACAATATAATTAGTATTTTACGCAGTATTTTACGCGGTAAGAGGATGACTCATTGTCTAGATACAAATAACTAATGAATCATTAAAAATTATTTATGACGAAAAATTTCCCACGACATGTAATGATGATACGATGAAACACTGAATATTTTATATGTCGATGTCAAAGACGCGTGTGTATGAAAAATAATTTATGCATGTTTGTATAATTTATATTTCTACAATTAAAAAAGTAATGTGTTATTAATGTATTATAATACATTAATAATACGTTACTCTTTTAATGTAATTACATTACTTTTTTACTTTTTTACATTACTTTTTTTACTATAGTAATGTATTATTTATTTACACGATAGGGGTTCCCAACCGCCTAAAGTTTTATTCATTATCTGGTCCGCCAAGAAATGTCGACGTTACAATTTCAAAATAAAAGTATTTTCTTTTATATGATTTTTGAAAATAAAACTTATTCGGCTCTTCGGTCATTACACAAATTTTAATATAGCTCTCTTGACAAAAAAAGTTAGGAATAATTTACGACTATGTCAGACACATTTCGTATATCTATAGTTTGAAACATTATATTCAGCAGTATATTATCTAACTGTATATCGGTTTTAATTCGCGCTATCTTCTGATTATCATAAAGATAAAGATTCTAATTATCATAAGAATATATATCATAAAGATGGATCTTATTATTTCGGTATTGTTGCTTTCTTTATGCGTGCGAACAGCGTTCTTCATTAATTAAGCCCACAAGATTCTTACAAAACATGTAGCACGAACTACCGTTACATAGCGAATCACGATATACGTTATATTTTACACGATGTTGTTTTGCTAGCAATCAACTTGCTTATTTATAAGAATGTTAGAAAAAATTAGCAATTAGAAAAGAATTGCTTACAAACGATACAAATATTATTATGTTGTTTTAATTTTATTTATCTTTTCTCTTTCTCTTCATTAGATGTTACTGCATATAATTAGTAAATTTTTTGTGAAAGAGATTAGATCTCTTGCAACATTAAAATATCTCATTTTAACTGATTTACGAACTGGTTTACGACATATGATTTGCCACACCTACGAAATGACGCGCCGCTGATAACAGAAAAAAATGCGAAGTTTTTACTCACGGGTGCGCGAATCGATATCCGGACGCGTGTTACACGCGCGTTGAAATCTCCTCTCGACCGACACGCCGTGGACGCGACACACTCCACCTCGCCCACCGCGCGCTCCAGCTGTTTGCTCTGCCACCTCGAAAATTCACCGCGGTCTCGAGAGCTGCAGATAAACCCGATTGGAATTTTCGTTTAATCACCGAGCTTTTCTCCGAGTTGTGCTCGCGCGCAAAACTGGAGCACTTCCTACGCTCAGGTTTCCCGTTAAACGCGAACGTCTCGCGAACAACTAATTTTCGCGTTTGCGCGCGATATTTTCGGAGACTCACGAACACGAACTCGGATACCGTTCGAGTCTCTCCTCGTCTAACAACGTACTCTTCGTTGCTCGCGATCGCGAAACGGCGCGTGCCGTAATCACTTTGTCCAACTAATCGTTCGCCGCACGCGCCGGTTTTGGCACCGCTGTCAAAGCTGCGCTTATCTCACGTACGGAGATACGCATATCGTCCGCGGTACGAGCGTCTCTCAGCAACCGGTGGCAGCAAGCTGGTCCTTGGACACTCGCGTAAAACCGCGATAATAACAACGGTGACGACCGCAAGAGATGACGCTGACGCGCGCGCGAGAGGTATCTCAATCCAAGAGCGGCACTTCACAATCTTACGTCGGGGACGGCCAATCTCGATGCAGAATCGCATTGGACGGAACGTTTTACACGATGCATCGCGCTGCAACTTGTTCACCTTGCAACGCGCGAGCGACCGAATCTCACGATCTTGCTGACCACAACTGGTCCGGTACGCTACTGCAGAGAGAAAGAGAGGCCGTGAGGAACTTTCCCTCCGCCGGGGTTATCGCGCGCGGCGGTTCTGGCCACGCGAGGAGGAAAAATGCAGCGAAAAAGGAGAAGAGGAATGAACGGGCTGCCTCGAGAGGGATAAACGCCGTGCCGTCGAGCCGAGTCGAGCCGAGCCGAGCTCATGGTGGGAGCGACGAATCGGCGACGCACCTGGCGATCGTGCCTGACCGTTCCTCTCGAGGAGATAGGGAACGCGGTGAATGCCGATATCCGGTGGATCTAGGAAGATTAACCGAGGAGGGGGCACGTTTGCGCAATGTTCTTCTTATCCAAAACGGAAGAATTACATACGTTACATATAAAGCGATCAATCTAAATCCGTTAACGTCTTGTTAAAATGCAAAGGTTTTACATCCTTTGGGCGCACTAAATCTACGTCATTCTTCTTAACATTGATTACATTTGTCACACTTATCTATAACTTATTGCATTTTACTTGGAATTACACTTGGAATGCAAATTTCTCTCATCAGAGCTTCCCCTAAGAAACTTGTCAACGATCGAATCATAGATAATCAAAAGAGAGATCAATTCCCGTTGTATTCTCTGCCGCTTGAGTAACTTCGCTTGGTATCGACTTATCTCAAATGGACTTTACATAAGATGGAAGTCAATCTTGTAACCGCATTTACTACCACATTCGAACTGAAAGTACTGACCGCACGCATGTGCACGTACAATGATCGCGCTACATTCATCGGATATGCATCAGTTCCATGATCGTGTACACGTATTACAAATGGCTTTCAGGTTTCCCTAGTTTACGAAGCGAGTTAAATGCATCAAATAAATCTCATAGCGACGATTCAGTAGATTCAGAGATAACGGTGTTCTTGGCAGGCATTGCGTGAATAATATACAAATCAATTGTGAGACATTATTAATGTCTCACACAATTGAATTGAATAAAAAACCGATTCATAATTAAAGTATTATACAAGTTATAAATTATAGTCGCAAAAATGCAAATATGAATAATCCGTTTTTTTTTTTTCACAAAAAACCGTAAAAAAGAATATGACAAATGCAAAAATGTCCGCTATAAATTTTTCGCTCTTTTATAACTGAAGCATTTATGTAAGCGTTACCTCGAGCAAATAAACAAAAAAAAAATTATTTATGTTTGCAAAAAAAAAAAACAAATTTCTCATTATAAGACTCGAAGATATGAAGCTCGGTTTGTATTACGACTTCTACAAGATAATGTTGGAATTTGAATAATAATACCGCACACACATAAGCAAATTCCTCTGAGTTTCCTCTAAAAAGTCATTCTTATGCCACTTTATATGTACATTTGATTGTAAAAAAGGGAACATATTGCGTTTTTAAAAATGTTGTGACTAAATAACTACTCGCGTCAATGTATCGACTCGCGTCTTATCGATTTGATGAGTTTTCTCGCCAAAATAACTGCGAGATGATCGTTCGTAAATAGCAGGATCTTGTACCGTGATCGATTGCAATATTCGTCTTTAAAATCGTTTTTGAAATCTGAATTTTAGCTCGAGCGACGTTCGTAAAAATACATGTGATGTAAAAGTCCAAAGAGCTAATTGAGACCCAGTGTATGCTTTAATAAATGGCGACGTGTCGCAAGGATAAACATTTGGAGAATGAATAACCGTGTGTTTGGATATGCCGTTTTGATTTCACGGACAAAAATCATCTCGGGTCGAGAACGTGTTCGACAGGACAAAATAATACTCGCAAAAAATTGCGCTACATGCTTTTCGCTGCTTTTTCGAGAAACGAACGCATCCGTTCGCCAAGCAGGCTTGCACTACAGTTAAGTGCCTTTCTTGTGCATTTGCGCATCCGGTTTGGAATGCAATTTCTTTCTTTCTTTTGGGCCGCGGCGACCGCCGGCGCGAGTTCGTGGAACTATAATTGACGTTATTCTCTCGTGCAGGGAAGTCCCATTATTATCCTTCCAAGATGACGCGTTGACATTGTGCATAGCGTCATAGCAATAGCAATTAAGATAGCTCGTAAAAAGTGAGAAGTGGTTTACGACATGCAATTTACGAACCGCTTTTAGAACTTAATGTGTGGCAAAAGAACAAGTTTTATTTTATTGATTTAATGCGCAAGTCAATATGTATATTTATGTATCTTCTGTCTTTTCACAAAGAATTCAATCCTTTTCCAGTGATACGAGTTACTGCGTACTCGCATACGATGCGTGTATAGCAACTTTGTATCTTATTTGTACTTTGATTGAACTTTAATATGGAGTATATATATATGTATACTGTTTTAATTTATTATTAAATTAAGAACGAGTTGCACGCGAGAAAAATATCATTTTTGTATTAAATATTTTCGAAGAAAACAATATAGATTATAAATAATATATAAATTAAAAAGTTTATTAATATTCGTAAGGTTTTCAGTAAGGTCAATTGATTACAATTGAAATGAAATACAGTAAGGTTAATTGAATAATACAATTGAAAAGGATATCATGATCTTATTTTAATAAAATGTTTAAAGGTAAAAATATTCAATATCATCATACGGAAATACATATATACATACGGAAAAAGTTAAACATTAAAACATGTTTCTAGTTTTATATTCCGAGAATGGAATCTTTTTTTATGTACGTATTAATATATGATAAATATTCTATATTATCCTTTGTCCTCTGTTTTTATACATATATATCAGCTGTTTTGCTGGTACGGTATATTTCACTGTATCAGCAAAACAACTGTTGAATAATAAAATCTCTTTCCTCCTGCATAAGAAATTAATACATATATAAGAAACAAACGTAAATAGGTGAGTAAATTATCATAGCCAGTTATCTATATGAAATTATGTTAATATATACAGCCTATTCGTAATGTGTTTATTAGTTCTTCTTAAGTGTAAAACCAATATATACTATAAATACTTTCTATAAAGTTATATTTTATTTTAATATTATAGAATAATATTATAAAACCTCTTTAATTTTCCAAACGGTTTCTTGCAAATTTTAAAATTATTAATATTTTACATAAATTAAGCATATCTTTGCAAAAGATTACCTTTAATAGGGTAAACTCGGGTAAGCTGGCCAACCCATGTTTATTCGATGTTTCATGGCGAGCTAGATTGAAAGAACATAGGTTGGCCATCTTTCGTCTATGGCCATCTTACCCGAGGTTACCTTAAATAATATGTGCGTAATATTTAATTGTTATAAAAAAACATTTAACGTTTTATGAACCTAAAACAAAATGCTATAACAAATGCTATAACAAATGTTATAACAATTTGTGCTAAGATTTAATATGTATATCTTAAATTCTTTAATTGTAATTAATTCATTCTCAGTTCGTTATGCTACATATTATAACTTGGTCGGTTTCGATTAACTTTTAACGCTGTATTTACACGATTACGTTTTCTTGTTTTCTCTTTTGTTTAAGATTTACATTAATGTAAATCTTATTAGAAACATTTTGACAGAAGTCAACTTTAAAATTTATTATTTCATAAGAAAACTACAAAAAAATCTTTATATAACAATAGTTTTTAGTCATTAAGGAACAAAAAACGAATTTCACAAGCAAAAACATAAAAACTCAGAAGTTTCAAGGGACTGGTAGCGTGATACAGTTGTCGGAGTGTACAGTAGTGGAACGCGTAGTCGTACGACAGGTTCGCCTCGCCCCGTAACAATCATGCGAGGGCAGCAAGCCCGTTTGTCGAACGAGCGTAAACCGATCGGACGAGCATTTCGACTCGTTTCGATATACACGCTCCACAGGGACAACGACGTGGACTTTCACTTGCGCGCGACGAGCCTTCTCGATCCTTGCGTAGCGTACCTACGTATACGCGGATTTAAAACGCGCAGCGCATAAACACGTACCACGCGGCTGATTGCGCAGCATCAGCAAATCTGTACGATAAATAATTAGCTAACCGCAAATTTGCAATTTATTCGGTCGCGAAATCGCGTACGAAAAGAGATTGCACAGTATTGGTCATCTCAAACGCTGACATCGACACAATGCGCGAAACTTATTTCTTTACAATTTAAAAATTATGACAGTTTTTCAAACAAATGGGTTTTTTAAATAAATTCTCTTTTATATTATTATATTTATAATAAGTCAACTTTAATTTTAATTAAAAGTTGACAAAAATAATTAGCAGAACATTGGATAATTTATTAGATACCTTTACTATATAAAGGACGGAGGGTCAATAAGATCGTTTTGGGCTTTTATCCGATTTTCATAAAACAATTCTTTTTTACTTTCTGATAGTCTAAGTGAACAAAAAATATAATACATATTTGAATAAAGTTCTATTTAGGACTGTAAAAGATTTCAGTGGATCGATATGAGCTGCTGATTGAAAACATATTTCTAATCGATTTTTTGAAACAATATTAAAAGTCTGCTGTTTAGTTATTTTCAATATAAAGCTAAATGACTATAATATCTACGACATATTTTATATACATTAGTATTATTACAGCATCTAGGACAGTCCAGAATTAAAATATTTTCTTTTATAAAAACCTTTTGTTGAATTGGATTAATAATATATTTTAGATTTTTTTGGATGTTTACAAATAAAGCAACACTTATGTGAAGATATCAATTTTATTTTTATGGATAGTTTTCTATTTATCAGGCTTAGATCAATTGAGTTATTAAATAAAAAACATATTCTAGAAGTGCTACATAATAATATGCATTAGAAGTGCCAGAATTTTAATTAGATGCACTTTTTTTTAATCAGCGACTTATGCCAATCAATTAAAAGCTATTTACAATCATAAATGGAACTCTATGCGGATTACATTTTTGTTTAATAAGGCTATTAGAAAGTAACAGAAAATTGTTTTATGGAAATTGGAAGGGAGTCCAAAAATGGCCTTATTGACTCTTCTTTATACTAGATTTATATTAGATTTATACATTAAATATGTATTTATATACTATATTATATATGTGTTTGTACACTAAATACTGTTATCTACATTTTATTTCCTCCATTATTAGTTTATATACATATAAGAGACAGACCTGTTACATATATATAATTATGACAGTTGCTAATGCAACCAATCGAAAACTGCATTCAATTTTTACCAGGGTGTCAACGAAATTCTTCAAATATATGTATATGTTTTTTCCATATTTTCAAATATATTTTTTGTTTAAAAATACTTCTGAAGCTCGCTTTTTTAGATGATTTATAGTTTGCATCGGATTTCAAGATAGAAATCTAACACGTTTCTATATACAATTTTTCACACATTTTCGCCGTACATTTTGACTTTAATGCATATTTTGTGTATATTATGTATTCTGACTCTTCGATTATTTTTCGTATTACACGGTATATAGAAATCATTAGTTTCTATTTATTAAATTAGAATATTCTAAATTCTGACACGGTTACAGATCGTCTGTAGCGGGCTTCGTGATAAAAAGAAAAGATGTTATACAAATATTTAATGTACGATTTACGAGAATAGATATTTTTGCTGGATAATGCGATCGTACACCGTCGTGTCCTGCTTCAAGAAGTTTTCTTAGAGAAACTTCGTCGTGTGCGCTATAATATAAATAATACCAACGAATACGGCGCGTCCTTCGCGGATCAAACAATAGCGCATGTAACATCACAATGTAGCTCTGGAAGGGGTATAAGGCGATACGTTTCTCTTTGCACCGGATTTACTCTTCACACTACGCCTCGTTAATACTTTGAGTACCATGTTACCCATATCTGCGTGACGCGTAAATTTCCGCAAAGACCCCATCATCCATTTGTGAGTGACGCGGTCTTATTTACCCAAGTAAAAAATAATTTTATTTATAAATCCACCCCAAGCTATCGATCAAGCCTACTTAGAACTTGAACCGTTCACTCGTTATTGAGACCTCAACATCTCGAATAATCGCAACTCGTCGCGTCGCGTAAATGAGTCACGGTCGGTCTCGCTCCGCGCGTAAACACTACCATGTCTCTTGATTTTACTAAATATTTAAGACGTTAAAAAAATAATATAAATTTTGTGTTAAGACATTTTAAAAATCAATAAAATATTAAAATAATATATTAGATTTATTAGATTCAATACCGAAATCAGCTTGGCACTCAAAGTATTAATCGCGTGTTATCGTAACGCGACGCAATTACGATTAGTGTAACAACAATCAATGTTTCACGATATACTCGTAACATTTTCATTATGTATTGCACAATGGGCATTGTATATAAATTACCTTCTCGTTTCGTAACATGCGGATGAATTCTCATTGTTGATAATCAACGTGGCAGTGTCTCGTTAATGGATTACACACGCTAACAATATACCAAATGGCGCGTTACGCGATATAATGCCACGTTTTCCGTATTAACCTTTTAAATAGTAGAAGACTCCTACGCGCTTTTCTGTTTTAAATCCTCGTAATTCGGAGTTGTAATCAAATTTTTAAACCGCAATTGGTATTTACAGATAAAAAGAGTTTCTATTTCCGAAAATCTAATTGACGATGGGATATTTAAAAAGAAAGATATAAAAGTTGAAAAAAGAAAAAAAAGTAAGTAACCCGTGTCTTTTTACTGGCAAATATTCAACTAATAAATGATATCATCTATCTTTTTGAGTAGAATAAATCAACATAATTATTATTTGAGTGATCTATAACAAAAATTATATTCTAAAAGATAGATGAAATTATTCATTAGTTAAATATTTGCCAGTAAAAAGGCAGGGGTTACTTACTTTTTGTACCTCTACTTTCAACTTTTATATCTTTCTTTTTAAATATCCCATCGCCAATTAGATTTTCGGTAAAAAAGCAACTTTTTTTACTCGTAAATATCAATTACAATCTAAAAATCTGCTTTTGCATGATTAGAACCCGAGTTATAAGAATTTAAAACAGAAAAGCGTGTAGGAGCTGAAGCTAGGACGGGTTTTACATTCATTTTGGTGTAAACGTTTGATGTAACTCGATCTTTCAATTGCATGAAGATAAGCGCATGATTACTAAGTGATGCGTTAGTGACAGTTATATCGACAAGTATCCGGTAAGTGAATATATTTCATGATACTCAAAAGCTATCCGTAATTTTTCCGTGTTGCGGTATAAATAAACCAGTAAGTATTTATATTTTTCTCCGAAGCTTTTAATCGCGCGACGCGTGAGATTGACGCAAAACGGCCGGGCGATTATGCCGGTGTTAATTGAATATCACGACACGTAAACGTTAAGATCGCGCGTTTTACAATCTAACGTTTTCATGGTCGCCTTCGCATTTTCTCGAATTTTTCAGCCGCGCGAAGTTGGCTGCAGATTTCGAGAGACTCAGACTAGGCGATTAGTTCATAGTCTTCAGAGCGTTGGTGGTGTGACCGACATATCGCGTCGTACGCTCGCGTTTGAACGAATTAATAATTCATTAACAATCAACATTTCTCAAGGATAACGCGTTACTTTTTCACGTCATAACCTCGTTTTTTTACTATCGTTAACTCGTTCTCGATCGAGATTTACTCGATATTACGTTTTGAGGATTCCGGATTGCCGACAAAATGGTCATATCTTTTTCTTCCCTTCAAAAGGCGTTGCATATATTGTTCAATATCGAGAATGCCGAAAACGTTATCGCGCGATCGGGGGAGGGGGGAGTGCTGATTATAGTGCTAATCATTAATCACGACGATGTCGCGCGATCGGACAAGTGTCGTGTGTTCGTGTTTTTTGGAACCGAGATTCAGCCGGTGGGATATTTTCGATGGAGTTTTGAAAAAAAAAATCGGAGTCGGTGGAACGGGTAACGCTGCGGCTGGTAATTGAATTTATTATCTTTAATGATCAATTTCTCGTTCTGATGATAATATTATGTTAATTGCTCATTACTGTGCCTAAAACTGGTTTTACTGGCGTAATCAATTTTTTTTTACAAATTAATACGACAGATCAAATCTTTTTATGATAAAAAATGAACAGAAAAGTTTCTTGTAAAAAGTTTTATTTGAGATAGAAATTTAAATTCATTCTTTTAAATGCTTTCTTTTCGTAAATATATAAAATTTAAATGAATAAATATGAATCTGCTTTTTACAAGTATACATATACATATGTAATATACTTATATACAGGTATATTATATTATATATTGAGTGATCTATAACAAAAATCTACTTAAAAAAATAGACAAAATTACTTATTAGTAAAATATTTGTCAGTAAATAAATTTAGCAAAAGTCGAATAAAAAATGTTCAAGACAAAAAGCCAAAAAGCCCCCAAAAACCAAAAGACCCTATAATAAAAAAAACCCTCTCTAAAAATTGAAAAGTTCCTTGTCTTGAAATTTTTTTACAACTTTTTTTTTAACTGACAAATAGCCCCTTTTTACTCTCTACATATACATATAATACAAATTATTATATTAATATGAACAACGAAATGTTTTGAATCCGTAAAGTTATTGAAATATCAAATATAGTAAGGGAAAGTAGGGGAATACGACGCAATGGATAATAGTGGGCACCTAAAGTTTGATACTGTAGCGATAGCTGACGACACGTGAGTGGCAAAATTTCAAAGCTTACGTCAATTCTAGATAATATAGATACATTTTTATATAAATAAGCTCAAAGCTTCGTTTGAAGCGAGGAAGCGAAAAAGAAAAAACGCGTTTCTTTACCATTTTGAAGCGACAGGAGTTAAGCTCGTAAGTGGGTAATTTTTATTTGCTACTGTAATTGGTATAACATAGTAAAATACGATCCCTTGGAATTTTTTGCCGCGTGCGTTGGTCCCATAATTTCATTTGCAGTTCACGAGTAATTGACAAAATTGTTCCGGAATAACAAATCGGGGAATAATGTGCGGTTTTTATTTATGTCGATTTTATATATACATATTAGTTTATATATATTTGAATTTATATATATTTATGTCGAATTAATCGTGTGTTGAAGACATGAGTCAGTTCTACTCGCAAACAAATTTTTTTTAAATATTCTTCTATTTTTAAAATTTCGCGTTTAATTTTTAATTATTTATCATTACTCACATTTTAACTATACTTAAAACTAATGATTTAAACAGAAAAGTTCGAAATTTATCCGAACATTTTTACTTTCCAAACATTATTACCCGCCACTTTCATTTTTGCCCGATTTTGCATCGTTCTAAATATCGCTCAATGAATATTTAACAACAAAATTATTATTAAATATGAATTCACATACTTGTAGACAAACGTTTAAAGGTTCCATAGCTGCATTTAAATTAATTGTCACTATAAAAGTCATTTTGTATTAACAGATTTACCTTAGGTGCGCACTGTTACCTCACTTTTCCCCCACTTTTCCCATGTGTACTATTATTTATAATAATTCTTGATATTAGATATCATTAATAATTCTTGATACTATTATTGTTTAGCAGTTTATCATAAGTCGGTAAATAAGCGATCGTCGATTAATTTTTGTTGAACTACTTTATACGTATATAGGTTGTATTTTTATTATTTCATACATATCTGGATATAATTTGTATAATTTGTATTCAATTGCAACTTTTCCAGGTTTTCTTTATTTTTACAAGTTGTGCTCTTTATGTAATGTCATGAGAGAAACGTTTTTGATGTTACATAGTCGATCGTTTGCACGTTAGATGGCATTACCAACGTCATAATGATCGATGACCATATGAATTTAAAGTAATTAAACATAAATAAAATCACGATAAAAAAATCTTATTATATTTCGTCAAATATTACATACATAACTTTTATGAAAAGTTCGAGCTGAAATGTGAACTAAAGCATTTCTGAAGTTAGAATAAAAAAACATGTTTTCTTTATAAATTTATTTCTAGATACTTTAGAGATTCTTATTTTTAGAAATTCTTATTAATCTGTTACGCTCAAATATGATTATTAACTTTTTGTATTTATAAACAAGTTAGTACACGTATTACATATTACACACTATGTACATTAACAATAATAGTTTGGAGAAACTTGCTTAAACAATTTTTTTATTTATTCTTGCGCTTAATAAATTCTTAACATTTGTCTACAAATAAACACAAACGTTTGTTTTTACAACAAGATACATAAATATGTTATTAATTAAATATGTAAAGGCGACATATTTATATAATGTTATATATCAAATTTTATGTATTATACGGATAACCATCGATTTTCGAATTAGCGTATTCGTTCGTAATCGATCCCACAATTCATCCAGCGTTACGTTTATCGTATAATAAAAATGTATAGTGGAATAAATTCCTATGCTAAGCGTTTACGAAAACTAAAAACTAAAAACGCGTGCAACTCCGGCAACTTCTTCGTCGTCGCTAAGAAACGAGGCATTCGTCGCGATCAAAATTAATCTCGTATCGATTATGCGAGTTTGCGAGCGAAAGACGACGACACACGCGAATATACGCGCCGCGGCCCCACGTGTCCCCCAAGGCGAGCACGCTCGCAAGCACACACGCGGCTTTAAGCACGAAATGCATGGGAGGAAGGAGAAAGGATAGAAAGGAAAGAGAGACGAGACTTGCGTGTCGCTTGAGTTAGAAGGACGGGGGGGAGGAGGAGAGGGATATGGAAGGACCGGTCTGCAAGAAGATTCTTCCAGCTGGGGGGTAGTAAAGGTTCGTGCAGGATAGACGGGGGTGGTTGGGTCGGCGAAGGAGAGCCACAGAAGGACGATGGTGGCTGGAGGTGAAGAAGGTGGAGGAGGACCGAGGGCAAGGGGACCGAGGGGGGGGGTCCGTGAGGGGACGGGGCGAGAACTGGTAGAGGGTGGCGGAGGGTGGTTTAAGCAGTGGTGGGAGTGGGCCGAGCTAAGACGCGTAATGACGCCCTGAATCAATATGTGAGGCACTGAGATATGCATACGAACTAAGACAACCGCACACCAACCAGCGCGCCACGGCTCCTCTGCCCGGCGTCGCGGCGCGGCGTGGCGCGGTATGGCGCGGAGCGGCGTGGTGCGGAGTAGAGCGGCGCGGCGTCAGCGCCGCGGCGCGCAAAAGGTGGGGAGAAATTAAAGACGAAGCAGGCACAAAAATAACGACCCACCGGCCGTACACCCCTCACCACCTCCTGTTCCTTCACGGAGCCTCCCCGCGCGCACTTCCACCATCCCCTCGCCGACACCCCGCGTCTCTCGCCACTCCCGACCGCTATCCTCTCGTTCGTCCCCCGACCCCTTCTTTCCATCTTTTAAGCTCATTCTTCCTTTCTCTTGTAAATTCACGGTCCTTCTTCCTCGTTCATCCACGGAAGACGTGACTGCGACGACAGAGATGAGACGCGGCGGAGTCGGGACGACGGCGGTCGTCCGCGGTGCAAAAGAGGGTGGTTGACGCGCGGCAGGAGCGCGATCGGTTTAGTGGATCGTTTCGATCGGCACGACGTCCGGACGGTGGCGGATAGAGAGAGGGCCTCGCCGCGATCCAGCCCGCGCCGATTAATCCGCGTTACACCGCGAATCCCATCGCGTGGCAGGTAGGAATATAAATCCTATTATCGTAAGAGCGTACGGAAATACGTAAACGCCGCAGTCGGGACTCCAGGTGGACCTATTAGCGATGAGTAGTTTTGAGCAAGAAATTCTTTCAATTATGTTTCTAATTGAGATACGCGGAAAATAATATAGGCTTGAATCACAACACAAACATTAATTAATATTAAAGTAAATTATATTATACATTATTGGGCAATGGCAATATTAATATCTTCAGCTATTTTCTAGCTGAATCAGAAACTTTGTTTCGCCAGTAAATAATTAACAATAATTATTTTTACTCAACCCAACTGGCCACATTTATTAATTATAATCGTTACAATTATAATTAATGGCCACATTTATTAATTATAATCGTTACGATTATAATTAATAAATGTGGCCAGTTGGGTCGAGTAAAATTCATTATTGTTATTTTTAGCTATTTATGTCTAGACAAGGATTGCTCAATACACGGCATTGAAGTGAGTTTGCAATTATTGTAGAATGTAGATAGTCAGTTACATAAGTTTGTGCAAGTTATGCGGTTGAATTGTAGAAATTATCAAATATCTATTTATACCCTTCTTTAATTTGCATTTTTTCGATCTACATCATTTAGACTAATTTAGATCTACATCATTTTTTATGCGTACTTACTGACCTGAAATTAAATAATATCTTGTCGAATTCAAAGTCGATATCAAAGAGTATTTCTATGTTCTTTTATTATCCTTGTTTCTAGAATTTCTATAAAAGATTTTTTTTCTTTTTTATACGACACAAGACTATTCTTTTTCAATAGACTGTTCTTTTCCAATAAAATTTCTTTGCTCACGGCACAATCCTAGTTGGCCATATATCACATTGGCCATCCAAGTTCTAATTCGGGACCTTCGACTTTAAGGAGACTTTCGTGAATCATTGTCAGCTCTGTAGAGCACAGCAAAGAGGACGGCGAGGTGCGATCGGGCAATCCTCCCAAACGTAAATTTTTTACTGTTATTTCATAAAAGTTTCTGCTCTTATTCTAAGAAGAATAGATTTTGTATGTCAATAGGATAACCCTGAAATCTGCTTATTAAAAGTATGGATAAAGTAACTCGATGGTGACTTTAAGTAGTTATGATATCCACTCTTATCGCGTAGTTGATGGTAGTTGGTTTAAGTTTGATCGCAATCGATAAGTGATCTTGTAGAATTTGTCTGAATGTATTTATTTCAAAGATGATATGAATGGGAGTAAATTATATATAGCTCAGATTTTATACGCATGTGCACGCGCGATAATATTAGATAATGTTATAATCTTATAATAGTACAACGTTTTAAGGTTGTTTGAGAGTTGGGAATACATGTCGCCACCTGTTGCAATTTCTAAAAAGAACGATCGCGATAACATTTATTATTCATCGTGTGATCGCGCTAAGTAGTTAAAGATGAATTTTAGATCTGTAGTTATACATTCCATAATTTGGATAATTTATAAGAGAAATAAGATCACGTGCTCGCGCTGGTACCGCATTGACTTTAACCATCAAGCGCACTCAAAGATATATGAAACATATATTATTACTATTCATATATCTCTCTATGCACTGTAATTAATGTCTTAAGATTAAAAAACGAGAATTCAAAAGGATCATTTGTTTTGCCTAAACCTAGAATCGTAAAACATTGCTAAACAACCGGTGCATTTGCATTTACATTGATATAATCGCGGACACTGTGCAAACTATCGCGACATTACGCGGCATGTCAGAAATTATAGGGTATAAGACTAATTTTTTAAGTAGAAAAGTTTCCGATTCTTTGTCAGTTTTTATATTCACTTTCACTATTCTATGTCATCGTTCCAATATATTATTAATCTGTTTCCTTATAATTAATTTGTGGGATATATTTCATATCTTTATTCGATATTAAATATATTTTATCAAATTAAACACGTTTTTTGTTACTGTTCGAAATATTAATAATTTTTATATGTGTGACATTTCTTTGTGTGCACATGGAATGCGCACGTGTGTTTTCGACTCATTAGTTTCACGCACAACCCGTTCCTATCGCGGGACATTTTAATTTCGGTGAGTGTGCCGAACAATCCGAAAAAGAATCGGGAAGAGGCGGGGACAGATTTACGGCTTTCATTTACATGTGACCTAATTCGTCTGGATGTAATCAATGGCCAGGACATACGAATCAGATTGGAACTCCGATTTGGTTAACTACACACGAAACGGTAATAACTCCCCCTCGTAGACTAAATTTAATGTACAAGAGAACCGGTATTGATCACGGAGGTCGAAAGTCAACGATCGTGTCCATTTTAAATATGCGTCACCCTGCACACAGCGCTTGGCAATGAGGTCGCGTTGCGCTTTATAATGTGATCCGATGTCAAAGATCGTCGCCATTGTAATGCTTAATTGCATTTATCGTGCTTGGCAGTTTCCAAGTTTTCACGCGTAATATTTCTCTGTACGGTATTCGGTTAAAAAGTTTGATGTAACGATAATGTAACGAAACACGTTAACATGTAAGATATCCCGCAATCATCGTCATTAATTTTAATGACAGCTCTCTTAAAAAAAAAAAAAGATATAAGATTACAAAATTTATTAATAAACATGTCATTAAAGCTGGAGTTCTTAAATACTTCGTAGGTACAAATATATATTAATCAAGTTTACGAAAGTTGGCGAAAGTAAATTTTAAGACAGTTATCGAATGATCGAGGTTTCGGTTTCAAGTCGAAGCTTGTTTGTTGATATGTGTTTGGTGTAAATAGCGTCGTTTCACAAATTTACCCCGAATGAATAGGACACTATATGATTCCACATGGCACCGCTAAGTTGGTAAGGGTTAATTACAGACTCGAACTATCTCGGCACATACATTCGCGTCCCGAAGTTCGAGCAAGTTTCGACTATATCCAACACCGCATATCTCTACTTTTATAAGTAACAAAAATTATTTTCATTTACCGCAGCGCAAGCTCATAAATCTTAGTTTTGTTTTTATTATTTTGTACAAGTTGTATACAAAAATATGCCCGGCGGGCGTTGCTGATAATAAATACAAATATCTCGCTGTTCTACTTGCAAAAGAAAACAGGACTAAAACAGTAATATTCAAATATTCAAATAAGCCACAATAGTGAAATTAAATGGTAAAAAATAATATTCGAATATTCTAATTATGTCTCACAAATTTGAGATATTCAGTTCTCCGAATATATAAAAATGCGCCTTTGAAGACTATTTCCAGTTACTCTTTATTCGCAACGGAGGATATCCTTTCTCTTGTGACGATAGATATAATTTATCGACAAAGGACAATACCGATGGTCTCCCGACAAGATGATTTCTTCAAGTCGTCCCTCTCAAAAGCACACGTACGAAGGATGCCCGTAGTTGCTAAGGAGGAACCTTCATCTCTGCGGTGTAATCAATATTAAAAGTCTAAAATGTCTCGCGTGTGTGGCGAGCCGGCCGCGTGTAGGGGTCGTAGTTCGTCGGCGCGAGTCGGCTGAACCCCACGTTGCCGGTTGGAAGGAGAGGACGGTGGAGAACGAGCAGGCTTGGCGAGGGGTGCCGGGGGATGGCCAAGAGTGAGCGGCGGCAGCGGCGGCGGTGGAAGTGGTGGTAGTGGTAGTGGTGGTGGCACGAAGAGGTGGAGGTTCTCATTAAGCAGCCCGGGCACCGCGCGCCGGGGGTTCAAATAAGAAGAAGAAGCGCCGTTGGAAGAAGAAGGGAGAAAAGGAGAAGAAACCAGTAAGACTAAGACACAAGGGTGGAAGGGGGCGAGAGAGCGGGTGGCGAGCGAGCAAACGAGCGCGAGCGTGAGCGCGAAGAGGAAGAGCCGAGGGATACAGAGGGTGGAAGAAGGGTGAAAAGAGGGAACGCGAGGGAGATAGAGTGCCAGGGGGGTTGGGGAATTATCAGGGCTCGCGCTCTCCTCGCGCGCGTGAGGGGGTTGCCGCGGGGGGGTGCCGGGGTGGCAATATGGCCGCTACTGATGAGTGATGCTCGTAACCCTTACTGCCATCCATCCCCAACAGATCCGTCAGTCAGTCGGATCTCTTAACGCACTTCGGAATTATGCCTGCCACGACCCTTCTTTATCTTCATTGCCGGCATTGTCCTGCCGGGAAAAGCGCGACGTCTTTGGTCCGCTGCGTTGTACCGACTCCGTACATTGTCTTCTTAATTAGAGGGAAAGTTTCCGCTGATCGGGACCATCTTACTTTGAGTTCTTTCCTCGGACGAAGTCGCTCGCAAGTTGCACAGAATCTGCCGCATTTTTATTAATTATTCGCAAGAGCTTTGTCGACGGCAGAAGGATTAGTACATGAATAAACGAGTCGATACAGAAGTCCTGCAATAATATGCAAAGTTAAAAATAGTACATATATCTCTTAATTACGATTTTGTTTAATTTTATTGTATTGCTTATTTTTTGATGTTTATTTATCTCTTATTTCGATTTTAGAATTTTTATAGTAAATGCATTTTTTTTAATTTATGCCAAACAACTACATTTCATCTTAATTATCCATTACCATTCCAAATAATGCATAGTTTTTCACACATCTAACAAATTTATAAAACGGGCCGTCTATTCCAAGATGTCTGTTTTTATTAGCATCAATATTTAAAGTCACAGAAAGAAAATTTCGTTTCATAACGAACTTTTTCTCCTTATAATTTTTTATTGCACCATGTTGCATCTCGACAAGAAACGTGATAAATACCATAAAAAATAAGGAGTTGTATTGGAATAAACAGTTACACAATATTAATTAATTTTCTTGACAAATTCTTCAATCATTATACCTTAAAGATTGACACGTGTTTGTTACAAATTATCTTAAATTCCAAAACTAACTCGGGTGAATTTCATTTTTAATGTGGATATCATCGGATACGCGAAATGGATTCTGCGGGCGTCTTCCGGAAGCCGCTTTCGTTAATCCGCGCCACTTCCTGCCACAATCCGCGGGCAGTAAATAAAAACGCGAAATCACCGTCGATCTCATACGAAACATCTTTATGCTCCTGTGAAGCGATCGTATAGTTTGAAAGTTACCCCTTTACCCTTGGTACTCTCAAGGATGCATTCTCGCGCGAGGCACAGATCGCTCGCCACGCTTTAACGACCGAAAGCCATAGGGCCACGTCGTATAGGGTATACACGGGGGCCGCCGACGAAAGGTATTAAGAAGGTACAGGCAGCCCTAACCTAACTGCAGCAGCCCCTGGACCGATCGTCGTCCTCGTCGTTTCCTCTTCCTCTCACTCTCCTCCTTTCTCTTTCTCTCTCTCCCTCTTATTCTCATTTCGTATCCCGTGGCCGTCTTACTCCGTGGGCCGAAGTTAAGGGTGGTCTCTCTCTTTGTCTCTCCCCAACCCTCCCGGTCTCCACGAACCCCCGCGTCGTACGCGTGATACACGGACGAGGGACACGCGTGTGCGTGAAACCTCGCAAGACGGACAACGGGGGTTGTTGGGTGGATGGCGTCGTTGGGGGATGAGGACGCGAAGGAGACGACGGATGGAGGGTCGAGGGGGGGTGAGGAGTGCCAACGGAGGGGAATGCAAATTAGAAACGCTTGGGCAGAAAGCGGGAGGAGGAGGAGGAGCAGGAGAAGGAGGAGGAAGAGGAGGTGAAGGCGGCCGGGGGGTGGCGTGGGACAGAGGGGTATATAAGAGGTGGTGACTGAGGGTGGTGGCCAAGGAACTTCACTTATGTAAACCAGTGAGACGGTGTGCGCCGGCCGCTTCGCGCGTGTGTACCCCCCCAAGCCGTGCCTGTACGTGTGTCCTGCGTGTGGGTGTTACCGGCAGCGTAACCCGGTTGCGTGTGTGTATATATCGATTGCCGGCCAAGCCACCCCTCCCCCTCCCCCCCTGCACCCCTCCTCGTCTCCTCGCTACCTATAGTAATTATTGTGCTTCTCCACACATGTGTGTATTTGTCGTGAGATTTCGCGCAGGATGGTATGCGTGCAGTCGCATACACCGACGTGTCCCGCGTCCCGCGTGTGTTCGTCTGTATCCGAGTTCCTTACATGCCTCGTCCGATAGTCTCCGCACCAGCAGGGAGCTCCGGCATTTAACGGGTGTCATCCTGTAAAGCGTACCTACTCTCGCGCGCTGCCGCCGGCGCGAATTGGTCGCGCGATGTCGATCCGTCGTATCGATCGTTCGCGAATGGCAGCGCGACGACGACAGCTGTAGCGGCGGCGGCGGCGGCGGCGGCGTCTCGGGCGTGCTCTTTTTCCGTCTCTTGAAGAACCGTTACTTTTCCGCGATGGGCGTTTGGTTTCCTGCGAGAGGAAGACGCCTTCGCCGTCGCGGATTGCTCGAGTTATCGCCTCGTAGATAGAATCATGGCAGCGACGGTTATTGCGGATTTACCCGTTTTGTAAAAAGAGGGTCGAGGAGCTTTTTTTTTACGATGGTGGCTGCGCGATAGGAAGTCCTGATATGCGACATGCAAATTGAATCAGAATTTAGTAAGACTAATGCTGTCTCATTCTAGTATGAGCGAATGCTGTAATTTCTTGTTCGCAAGTATGATACATATCTTAATGCTCTTATGTTTATGTAATTTATACTCTTTATACTTATATCCGTTTTACGAATTATAAAACTATACCATTACATTGAAAGAAAAAAAATGAAAGACAAACTTTTTAAGGTTTTTATTGTACATATACATTCTACACACAAGTTTAATATACCATTCTTTAATTATATAATAGTCTTATATAAGCGTTAAAGTTTCCCATTATCTTAAAATTAGTATAAATTTTTACACTTATAAGTCATGTCAAATCACGAATCAATTTTTTTTTAGTAAGCTTCACGTTTTCTGAATGTTTTATACATCTTTTAGAAATTTCTAAAAATAGTACGAGTACTCGTGTTATACCTGCACGGCAAAAATATATAATGTATGCGTTTAAACGATCTGGCAAGTCACCAGATTAACACACAGCGCCCAAGTAGTCGCGCCACCTGATAGATCAGTCCGGCGCTAATGTTCTTGTTCGAAATAAATGGTCAGGCAAGTAAACGCGCGCGCGCGCGCAAGCGAGCGCATGGTGGTTTCTAACTCCTTAGCTGAGTCTCGGGGCCCTGCACGCACACATAAGCACACACAAGTAAACACGTACGTACTACGCCGGCATACATATACATGCACGCGACATGGCAAGCCATCTCACGATATCCTGTGCTTCAGTCCGCGCGCACACGTATGATTCACTAACACAATGCGCGTGTGGGTTCACACACAATTTCACCAAGTCGATGATACACGCGAGAGTCTAAGCTACTAGCGAGCGCAAGAACATCTCCCGGAACCCTTCGCGCGCGCGCCACCCTCGCGCGCAACCACCTCGTCCATCCTCCCCCTTCGGACACGAACCTTAAAGGAAGAGGATGAAGCGGGTGAAGTGGTTAGAAGCCGGAGCGGACGAGAAACGAACGGACCGACGGACGCAGGACAGAACGTGCGCGGTATATAGCAACCCTATCTTGCGACACACAACCACAAGTCATCCTCCTTCACCCTCCTCCCCCTCTGTCCTTCCCCGCGTGTACCACGGTCGCATTCTCAGTCCGGTTCACCCTTGACTCACCCCTTCGCCACTTCGACTCTACTTGGGTCTCCCGTACCCTCCTCTTTCGGTCTCTCTTTGGTCTCTCCTTGTTCCTTCTTCCCTCTCTCTCTCCTTCTCTCTCTTTCTCTCTCTCGGTCTTTCCGTCTCACTCCTTCACCCTCACCGTGCCACTTCATCGTGAAACCTCGAAGGCAATCAATCCTCCGCCTTACAGCGCACTGACCACCTTCCAGGAAACTTCCATCGTTGCGGCGGGGCAAGCCTCCAAAAGAAGCAGACGCTGAATTTTTTGTGCGATTTGCCCTCTCTCATCGATTGGTTAGATGAATTATTCCCCGGGATAATTAATGCCCCGATAACGTCGCTTTGTCGCTTTAATTATGCGCATGTAATTTTAATCGTTACTTCAAAGGCAATTGAAATTTTATGGGCCGCATTCGTAGCACCTCCGATCGAAAAAAACTACTAAAAGCCAGTTCAGAAAGCATAATTAAAGAAAGAAAGAAATTATTTAAAATTACGTAACTAATAAAAAGATCAAAGAATAAATAATTGTTTGCAAAGAACAATTCTGTTTTTTTTTTTAATTTCAAGATATGGAAGAGTAATCGCAGAGTACAAGTATATGTTTGATCCGCTTAACTTAAGAATGACGATTTTGCCATTGTGATTTATTCCCATTGAATGCGTTGTGTGATTGTCATCTAGTTGGAAAAACATGGCAATTTCGTTGTTGTACTTCTTTGCCTGACAATGAGTCTTACATCCGGTGCATTCATTTTCTTAACTCCGTACCCTGCGCTCGTAGTATCTACCGTTCTCTTTCTTCCTTCATACCTCGCAGGCAATCGATTCACTGTCTTACAGCATGCTAACCATCCTCCGAGAAAATTCCAGCAGGCGTTTGCAACTGCGGAGCAGACCCGACGAAAAAGAATCGCGAATGCTTAATCGTGCGTTCTACGGATACGACGAATTTGCATTATTTCGCTCCTCCAGCATTGTTTTAATCGATCTGCCGTCTCACGACTACACGTCTCACGAAAGTTTCGCCCGAGATGAATCTGCAGCGAGAAATCGTGAAATGTTAATCGTCGATTCCACCGATCGTTGCACGTTGACGATGCATCGTGTTAAGAAATTTTCTGTTCGATTTGTCAAATCGTGTATCGCTTGACCGGCGAGAATCGTTTTCCAATTTTTCCTATTTTCCTGCGGCGTCACTTTGCCTTCGTCTTCGCACCGTCTCGCGGTTAAAAGTTTCGCAGGCAATTAATCTTTGGCCGTACAGTGTACTGACCACGTTTACAAGAGAACTTTCACTATATTATAACGTACCGACTATGCTCCTAGAAACTTCCACCCGGTTGCGCGTGATGGCTTGATCCGAAGAACAAAATCGTGAATGGTTAATCGTTGGTTGCACCAGCGATAAATTTGCATTACATGGTGCTCTCAACGTCATTCCGACACGAAAGTTTCAAGTTACGGGCTAAATTGCATTTTTCAACATTTTGTATCTGTTTAAATAACTGCGCCGGGACACGCATCATGTGCTCATATTTTTGTTCTATTTATGTAATTCGTATTTACGGAGCTCTTTGAAATTTCTACTGCAACGAAATCTAGGATGTTATAGCGTATAATCAGACAATTTTTAAGAATATTGGAAATAATAATATTTAAATAATTTTACGATACATAAGATGGGGGTTTACTAGCAATTCCTATCTGAAATTATATTTTACTACTAGATTTACTACGAATTTTAATTATGGAGCTCTTAAGATTCAATCGTCTTCTCTCCGGAGAAGATATGTCTTTCATGATAAGCGCAGTGGCAATACAGAACGGGCAATTATCGGAAATCGTCGATTCATCATCTAAAACAAGACAGACTCTTCAATCAGAACTCAAGATAAATCGCGGACAGTTAATTCGTTCGGCTACTCCAGCTTTTCGCGGTTATTCTTGCGGTCCGTCATTTCATCTTGCCGCCATACCTCGTAGCTAAAGGCTACGAAGTCAAATCGGGAACCAATCAATACCGATAATTAATTAGAAAAATCAGGAAGAAAAAAAGAACCAACAAAACTCGAGAGCTCGGCCGCCGCTGCAAAAATTGCCGGAGGCTCTCGTTTGACTCTACATCGCCCCCTTTCCGCGACTTTTCACCCTCCTCGCGCCCAATCCTCCCCTTTCTATCCACGGATATCCTTCGCGCGCATCTCCCCTCCGCGTTCTTCTTCGCCGTTGGGCTCATCTCTTACGGCGCTCTCGTATCTTCATGCTCTTTTGCCATTGAATAAATTAACGTTTTTAGTTTGCCGATATTCTGAGCGCCCGGCGAACGCAAGCGAGCGCTATATCTTTCGTTCTATTGGAATGAATGAACTTCTTTTTCTTTCAAAGCCAAGTCGGTCGGTGGCTATCGAGTCCATTCATCCGCTAAAATTCTGGAGGAATTTTAATAACTTGGATTCGTGCTGATTAAAACGGAAGTAGCGTCTACCATCGAGCCGACGGTCGTGGTGGTGGCGGCGGCAACTTCAAGCTCCCCGATATTTCGCTTTTGTACGTTTACGTTTTATAGGTGTACCGTGGTTCTTTTGCGCGCATTTAACAAGAGTCTGATTTTGTCTCCCGTCGAATTAAGTTTGCTTTACTCGCGGATTCGGTTTGGTGGATGGAAGCATGGCGTAAAATAATCAGGATAATAACATAATGTCCTTGCGACAGCAATACGCGCATGCAGGTGAATCGATTTAATGTAAAGTCATCGTGTAATCGTTCGGATAAACTTATTGCTTCATTTATATTTTATGGTTTTTTTTTGTTAATTGCTCATCGTTTATTCAACGATATGTTTTATGGAATAAAATATAAATAATGATATAATCGCACATGGAAATTTTGGCTTTACTTTCTGATTAATAATAGTGTAGGAATGGAAATACTTACCTTAGCAATATCTACTTACAAAATTTAAAGCATATTTTCTTCTGAAACTATCAAGTTAAATATTTCCCGCTTTTTTATTATGTGCACGTATACATATATGTACACATATGTGCATACAAGTATACACATATACACATATCGTAGATAAATATTTACACGGAGAAAATTTTATGTTAAATTTTACTATGCTGCCGCACCAACTGCGGACCATCAAGACGCCCAAGTTTAAATGCTATAGTCTTGTGTAAAATTACTATGTCCATAGCATTTAGTGATACAATCATAGCATTGAATGCTATGATTGTAGCATTAACATAAAATTTTCTCCGTGTATATATATTGCATCTGTACATAGACACGTCTCAATTATTCGCGTTATAATTACCCTTTTGACTTAATGTCTCTGGCCAAGTATCTCTCGATTCATAATGGACTACGTGCTTTACGACCGCATTAACCATTTAATTCCACTCTACAAGTAGTATCAGCAGCACCATCGCTACCGACTGGCACTTCGGGGTGAGGGTGTCATTCGGTCTGCTGGTCTGTCGGTCTGTCGGTCGGACGAGGGACAGAGAGAAGGAAAGAGAGATAGGGAGAGAGGGGGAGGGGGCGCATGGCGCACGTCCACTATCAATTTATCACCCAACCCTCGGCAACTTTCCCTCTCAGACCTCGTTCTCGTTTTCCCTCTTTTCTCGGGTCGTCTACCCCCTCCTTCCTCCTTCTTGCGATCCGCCCGACGGTAGGGGGGCAGAGGGGGCAAACGGTCGAGGCAGGAGAGAGCGAGATGGGAAAGAAGACAAAGTGAGAGGAAAAGAAAGGACGACGAGGAGAGGAAGAGAAAAAGAGAGGAACAAGTCGAAACGACCATGACCAGCGCAACGTAGCGATGGTCAGTTCGGGGGGGCTATAAGATCGCGGCCTCTACGGTCTTGCAAGCGGTGCATTCACGTTTCTCCCCCTCCGTCCTTCAATCCCGGTACATGCCACGAATGCAACCTGCTACACGCATACGCAAGAACGGCGTGCACGTGCAGCAGGTTCGTCGGTCGTTGTAGATGTCTGTGTAAGTCAGCGCCTTTCAACCGGCGACGCTTATTAATCCGGAGGAATATTAATTGACTACATTTGACCCGTCGTTGTGTCTATTTGATGCGAACTCTCGTGCGAGATGGAGAGCCGTCGCGTGCGAGCGGTCGGAAATCTTAACTGAATACTTAAATCGCCGCACAATATTATACCTTAAAGTGTTGAATGTTTTGTAATTAGATTCTTTACATATGCGTACTTTAGCTCAGGTTTAATAAATGATAAAGTGTGAAGGTTTCAGACTGAAAGTACACGGAATCCATCATTTGTAAGATTTGCTTTAAATACGAAGTCGCATCTCAGATGAATCCTATAAATTATGTGTTTGTTCCATTTCTGCTTTGGATTTTTATACATAAAAACGGTTTGGAAAACAGTAAACATAAAAATTTAACCCGCGACCAATCGATGCACGATTCGCATGTTAGAACTAATATTTATTTGTGTTCTTCATCTATTTTGTATAGATTTTTTCTTCTTGTTTTTTATCTTTTTATCTCTAATTGTTTCATGATGTGTGTTAGATAATGTTAATGATGATTAATAGTGAAGAGATCTCGTTTTATTGTGTGTTGACCTTTTCCATAGATAGCTTACAAGCGTACATAATGTAAGTTGCATGTTCGTACGATCAAAGCATCAGTCTAAATAGCATTTCTAAATACTCGTCATTTTTTTAAACAAATATACATATTTTAATTTCCAACGATTTACGAAAAACGCACATGTTTAATTAAATGTTTAATTCTCAATGATGGCATTACAAGAATAACGATCATTGACACTAAGTTCAAATTATTAATAATTAACATTTGGCCTCGATCCGCACATTTTTTCTTAGCTTAGGGGGAGTTAACATGGGGACATGTTAACTCGAACGTAAAAGCAAGGCTTAAAGACACAAAGAGATGTGCAAAGAACGCTCTAACAGGGCGATTGGGCGCATTAATCTGAAAATAGATAAACATTGCCTTAAGAAAAAAAGTAATTGCATAATGTGCGTTTACACGCGCAAACTATAAATAAAATTAATTACACCCATATCTTCTTATATTTTTAAAAATTTTATAATAAATAATTTGTGCAATTTTATTTCATCAAAGAGAAAAAAATTGTCCTTTTTATTATTTCATGACCGATCGAAGTATTTAAATTTCCACGAATTTAATTTCACGTCAGTCACACAAGTTTCAAGTTCTTCTAAAAACGAGTGGTAGTATCGGAAATATCGGGCAACGATCTTGACCTTGATGTTGATGGAGGAGGAGCTTTCTCTCGGTCATCGTTGCGCGGGTCAGTTTGACCTTAAGTGATATATAAAACGCAGGACATAACCGGATACAGAGAGGAAACTTTTCTACTGGCGGAGGTTGGGACATAGCCGAGCGAAAGGAAAGAAAAAGAAGAAGAAAAAGAAAACGGATCCCCGGTGAGGGGGATCGCACGGTGAGCGAAAGCACGAGGATCCTAGGCGGTTTGGGGCGGTGAGGGGGAGAGGTCGGGTGGCTAGCAATAAAATCAAGCACCGGGGCTGCAACCCTTCCGCCGGAGTTGAGTCATAATCTTGCCCACTGCCAGAGGGGTCGAGGCCTATGAGATCTCATTTTCTTTTCCGACTGAGTAATTAATTAGCATTACGTTGGCAAATCGCGAAAGCCAACTTTAACACATTTCATATACTGATGTCTGAATAAACAATAACGTTGGAGGAAAATTTATTTAAAATTGCAATTAATGTGTAATAATTATATAATATTATATAAATAGTTATATGTATAATTATTTAATTATTATATATATATAATTATTTATTTCACATATTATATTATATTATATTATACAGATATTAAATAAATTGCTAATTTTGTTGACTTAGATATTCAGAAATACAATATAAATATTGACAATTCGAGAAGATGGGTTTTATACGCCGTAGAAAGATAAAGTCTTTCTTCCTATCACTTTATCTTGCACTGTATTGATGAGAGTAATATAACACATTGCTATCGTTTCCTCGAAGTACGCAAATTATATTTTTCTATCTGTAATTACTCGGCTTTTCAGTGGAGATGCGCGGTTGCACGGTTCGGTTATAAATAATTCCGATCTGTTTTTACCCGTAGCGAAATCATTAGGACGTGGAAGCGTAGCTATTCGTCGTCTTTCGTACACTTTTAATGGCGGATTTTCTCCTTTAACATTTACAAACGCCTCCCCCTCCCACCGCGTAATTGCAGGACCCACTGGAAGTAAATGCACGTGAATGCAACGAAATCCATCTCGTCGTCCGATGAAGGAAGAATTTCCGCAAGATTGGTGGAGGGTGGGTAACCGGAGTGTTGGGGGAAGAGAGGATAGACGGCGTACTGCGCTGGCTGTTCAAATTAAGTACCGCCTGGTAATTTGAGGTATTGATTTTTATAGCTTCTCTCGGTAGGCATACATTAAAGTTCTCCCCTCTTTGTCTCTCACCCCTGTAACATCCACCCCTTCGCGAGCTACTCTTCCCTGTGGGGGCGACACGAACAGCCAGCGCCTGGCGATCGTCCCACTCTCTCCACTTTCATCCCTCTATTCCACCCTTTTCATGAAAATTCGCGACGATACGTGCTCCTTGCGCGGTGCCGCTTACGTCTCTCACGTCAATTAAACGGTTTTATACGAGGAAGAATTAATTTGCGTAATAAAGCACGATCCGCTAGCAATTAAGCAAATTCATCCTATTCGCGGTGCTCCGAAAGAAAAATTCACAGTTACGTAAGTTCTCGAAGTAGTATTACTCTTTTTTTTTTACTTTACCGAGTAACTTAATGGTTTCGATATATGCATGAAGCGCAATTTATTTGTACAATTTGCAACCATTAATTAAAAACAGTCCTGGATGATCTTGTCTTTATGCGAAATATGTGCGGAGAATTCATATATCTTCTACATAGTGAATCCGTGAAAGTATTCGATGGTTTTATCTGTCTCTTAGCATGTTTATGAACTCACTCTGCGAGAGATCTCGCGCAGTTGAAATTATTTCTGATCCATGACAGTCGTAGTACGGGCAAGAAGGGGCCTAAATGAAACGCATGACGGCAAAGTTACGCTGAAGAATGAAGAAGGTCAGGGGTGAGAAGTTCGATGGAAAAGTGGTCGGATGACACGTGATCCGGTGGTAAAAGACAGGGAAAAGGTCGCGGAAAGCCACGAGCGGAGGCTGTATACGGTCCGTTTACTCTTCCTCCGTCTCGATGTCGGTATATAGAAGCAAAAAGAGAGAAGAGAGGAGGGAACCTCTCCCGTTCCCAGTTCATATGTGAGCGTCGATTTCGCGGTCCGCTGCGCCGCGTGAGTGGTTTGCCTGCCGCTTAAAAGATCCGAGACACGGCCGTAGCGATGGGTACTTGACACCGCGCAAACTCACTCGAACAACTCGACAAACGGCAGATTAGGACTCGACCGCTATATGAATTTATCGTGGATCATTCTGATTTTTAAAAGCCTTTTATAATCAAATTTAATCAAATTTCTAAAAAAATTAAAACTTAATTATGACATAAAGATATATATAATTTTTTCCCCTATATTTTTGCAACAAATGAAAAAAGATGTTGCTATATATTGATTATATATTCGGTAACTCATGTATTGAATATAGTTGTATGCTAGATTATCGCGAATTTATTCACGTAGAGCGTATCCGTAGGCGGAATGTACAATTTTGAAAAGATAGGACGTTTAGTCATGGTGCTCGGCGTCATGTATATACTGGTATAAAGGAGATACCGGATACATAGGTATAGTAGCAAGGTGAATAAAAGATTTCTTAAAATGATTTGCCCCGACAACGTACGTATTACCTGAGCTTCTAAAGGCAGCGACGTAAAGGCTAGAGCGTCGCACCTGTTGCTTCAGTTCTCAGCACCAAATCGAAGACCTCAAGCTCCGACGAGATACCATAAAATGGAATTTCATAAAGTGGAGAAGCATCCGCACAGTTTGCCTGCGTTATATATTTTCGCATGATATATACACGCGTGCGTATACACGAGCGAACGTGATTCTAGATAGATTTGCAACTTTGATTTATCTTTAATATTGCTAAATGTTGCAATTAATATAATATATTAACCAGATTAACCAAATTTTATTTACAACAACATAAATAATTATAATATATTTTCGCACGATTACGTTATAAGACATAACTGAAATATTATTTTAGTGTCATTTTCTCTAATATTAAAAAAAATGTGCTTAACAATTATTACCAAAGAAGAGAGAAAAAGAATTCGTATTTAATTTCAGATTACAGCAAATACAGTTGTTATTAAGAAAAAAATACTTTTATTATACTATATATCAGACTTGCTATATGTAAAAATTGCTGAAAAATAGATGAGGGATTAATCTACGTTTCAATATTGTGAGAAGAGAATGGTTCGTTGGTACGAAATAAACGTTCGTTCGAATCCATCATTACCTGTGCGCCGTACGGCGTACCTATTCCACGGGACGAAGTAAAAAATGCTGATGCCAGGCCAGCGTGGGGTCCGGGGCTTATGCACGCTTCAGGAACCCGGACACTTCGGATTTAACGGAGAACTCGCACGAATAAACAATCGTACCTCCGTGGGTGCTGCCTTATTAAAGGTCGTGGAAAAAAAGAGGCTCGACCGTGGCACGCAAGCGATTAATGTCGTCCGGCGATAAGCACGCTAACTAAGGGTGCCGTAATTAGCGCGTCACCCCCGCTCGCGCTTCCCCGTCCACGAGATTATTATTCTCGCGTGAGGGTCCCGGAGACATAATTGAGATATATCGCGCGGAAGGATCGGACAAACGCGGGGCCGATATTTCGAGGTGAGCATACGAATCGCGCGTTTCAATTACGGAAATCTGCGAGAAGATCAAACGGGTGAAACCGGCCTCGGTAAACCGCGATTCCTAATCACGGCGAATCGCGCAAATCTCGCAGGATGCGTCAAACATCGAAACGCCGGATTCTTCGATTCTTTTTCTGGCGTACAACAAAGCACCGAAATCCATCAATTTTACATGAATTTTATTAAATTTATGCGAGAGAAAAACAAAGGAAGAAAGCCTCGCGTGAAAGCTTTCGCGATAGAAGATTCTTTTCAAGGAATTTTTCTAACATTTCGTCCGTATATAACTTTTCTGGCACTTTCGATTTAATTTATATTTAAAATTTAATTCTTTTTTCCTTCTCCTTACACGCAAAAGACTGGTATTGCTGCTTTGATCCTGAGGTTAGATGTCGCACCTCTTTAAAGGGCAATTGGTCAGGAATGAAGCATACCATTATTCATGTCTTGAGTCACTCTCTGTCTGTTTACAAAGTTCCCTCCAAATTGATGGCTTCGGATCAGTCGTGTTCCCTTGCCTAGTCAGCTATCTCCGTTAAATTCTCACGTTTTGAATCAATCGTGCAGTCGCTCTAATCTCGCGTGCGACAGCCTCTTTCGATCCATCGACCATTCGACCGCGATATCGTCGCGGGGATTTTTGTCACCCGTTTCCCGATTCTTCGAAAAAATATAGGTAGTGCCATTAATAGCGCGACGAGCAACAGGAAATCCGCGTTCTTGGCGACGAAAAAACCCGTCATCAGGCGACGGGTACACATAACCGCGAAAGAAATTGCCGTCATTCGCAAGTAGTAATCTTTCCGCCCAGGCAATATATCCATTATTTGCCGACGTGGTATTTCGTACCGAACTGCGTGGTGCGCGACTTTCGCAGTTTCCTCCTCGTCTCTCGTCCAATCTCACGTCCGTTCTCATCACGAAAACGAGCGTAGAGCATTTCGTAATTTTGCAAAATTTCTCACGCGAACGAGAAAATGCATGCGCGTTGATTTACTTTAGAAGTGACATATCCAAGTCCGCGAAATCTCTTTTTAAAATAAACGTATATTTAAGTTTCTGATAACTTTTACTCCGAATATCTCATCCGAGTTTATTGCACTTCAAGTTTTGAAACCGAAATAAAGAGTCCAATGCGCGTATAAAAAATCTAAAAGAATAATTCTCATTCACGTCTTTACTACGTAATGTAACAGGTGTCACTTTTTATTCTCAGCTCCTCTGGGAATCTGAAGTTCACTTCTATACCCCGTATCCGAAAAACGAGTAACATGACTCAGATTGAAAAAAAAAAAAAATACATCGAGTCGCGGACACGTGGTTTTAAGTGCTCGTTAACATGTGAGCATCGAAAGGTTTCGTCGCGCTGACGGCGAACAGGTAGACTGCCCATATAGCCTTCATACATACACACGCGCGCGCGGATATGTGCATGCATACACACCGTGTATCTGTACTGCAGGAGGTGGCGCAGAGCAGGTTTTCGAGCTGATATCATTTGTATCTCCCGCGGCCACGACCCGGAGGCCTCTCGCACCTTGGCGTTCCCCTCGCCCTCTTCGCGGCTCCCTTATCCTCGGGGATCGTCTACGTGATATTTATTTCGCGTAGGCTTCCCTCTGAATTTATATTTGGATACCGCACGTATGCTTTTAATGGTAGTAGTGCATCTCGCGTTATTCACATTTACGCCAACGAGATACACCATTTACCCGCGATAGAGGGCCGAGGGGGGAGAGGGGGAGTGCGGAACGAACCATGTCCGGGATAATTTAACACTTGAAACCGAGTGCGTGGCAGTTGCGGTTCTCATAATACGTGGCATCAAACATTGTATCAGTGCGATATCGTCGAAAGAGAATGGAAAGGAGAGAAGGAGCGGTTACATTTTCTTTTCGACAATGAGTGTTTTCACGTTACATCAATTCTCATTAGTATATTTTTACATAGATACCTGATAATATTTGGTACCTTATCCTATCCCATTATGCAGACCGCATCATTAACTGTTTAGCCATCTTTTCTCACCGCAACTTTCACGATCCTGTAATGTAAAATATCCATGTCATAGAAATCGTGTTGTTTTTG
The DNA here is from genome assembly GCF_003070985.1 of Temnothorax curvispinosus. NCBI lineage: Eukaryota > Metazoa > Arthropoda > Insecta > Hymenoptera > Formicidae > Temnothorax > Temnothorax curvispinosus. Next base: position 233,212 of record NW_020223858.1, on the reverse strand, counting down.
GCGAAAAAAATATTTGAACTATCCGCGTACAGACAATTCACGTATTTTGAAATGTATTATGTGCACACGGATATAAGGATTTTTACTTTTTTTTCTAAAAAAAATAATAATAACTAAAAGCCTTAAAATTTTTTCTTAAGAATATTGAGGATGTTAGGAATACTTACATCATCATAATATTAACATCATAATTCCACACAGTTTCCATACAGTTACTTAATTTTTTTTTAATATTCTTATAATTTAAGCGTCTCGTCGTGGTTATCCATAACGTTTGTCTTCTCCTCGAAGAGACTCTATCGGACGTATATCAAGCCAAAGCTGCATTCTGATTCGATTTGAACACCGGGCCGGAGTACCGCATAGTTGCAACGCGTCCTAAGCGTCCAATGTGCAACCGTGCTTTTATCTGCGATAACTCCGGTAGTTGGACTTTCGACTCGCGTAACGTAACACCTTAAATCCCGCTCGCAATGGCGTTCGCGTGTGCACGTATACTCGCGCGTGTTGTACAATAAACCGCGAGTTTCAAGAAAGCCAGGGCTGGGTGCATCTCCGGTACAAATGCATCTCGCGAACCTCGAGAAGAAAATAACACGGAGGAAAATCACATTAACTCTTCACAAGATCGTTTGCCGATATAATGTTATATTAGTAGAGGACTACGCACGCGTTTGAGAAAAATAATCATTCTTTTGGCAAAACGTTTCAACGTAGTAGGCTAGTACAGTATGATGCGATCGAGTTTGGAAGCAGATTTGTAGAAGAACACAAAATCCCGCGATTGACGTCTCTTTTTCAGATAAAGCGAGAATTAATGCTCCTAGCAAAATATACAATCGAAAAATCACGGCGCGCCCAGAGATTATAGTCCATTTAGCCTAATGGTTAAGGCAGCCCTGCACGGAGGGCGGGCCGCGGGAGAAAGATGAGGCCGCGTCCGCGATCGTGACTGCCCGTGACATACACGCTCACGTTATACATACATCTCTCCCCCGTGCTGCCGCGCCAGGGACTTTCCACGGAGAGACGAGAGGCGTTCGGTTACTACAACGATCATATATACTACCGATGAGCGCCGTCCTCGTTCGGCCGGTGAATCCGCCTCGCACGACCGTGCTGATAAAAGTCCTTATCCGGGCGTGTATCATCACCGGGCAAGCTCGCTCGCCGTTGCGCGCGCGAGGTGACGATAAAAATTATTGCAGGGTGGATCCGTACTCTGCGCCGAGGACTCGCGTGATTTTCGATAATTAATCGGACCGCGTGCGCTCACGTTATACGCACCGATTCGGTTTTTAAAAATATTATCCGCCGGATTAAATCGGACCCGCCGGTATCATGTCCGTATTATGTTTGATCACGCCCGTGTGCTTGCTCTTCTGGAAAAGTAATACATGCTCGGAGCTCAGATATAAGAGAGAGATTCTTACTTCGAGGCTTTCTCCCTCCTCTCGACAGTCGCGAGTTATTATCGCCGTAATGGCTCTTCCGTTGGCCAACGAGCTATCGACATCTAAGCATCTCGCGCGCGCGGATGATAAAGAGAATTATTGCCCGAGCGATCATGATGCCCGCGGCGTAAATCATACATCGTGCGACTGCCGAGACAAAAATTACGAGCGCAAACGTTCCTCGCTTTCCTTGAGAGCGGCCGTCCCTCTCGCGCCCTTCGCTTTTCGCCTCGCCCCTTCCCACGAGAGCGATGATAAAAAATACACGAGAAGCCGTGACACGCTCTGCAAGATTTTAAACTTTATACAGATCGCGTTGATGCGTACTCCTCCGGGATCCTCGGTGACCCTCGCGGAGTACACTGTAATAACTTTTTTGTTATCTGCAATAGTGAAGTCGTCCTGATTGCGAAAGATTTCTTGCTCTTGCGCATCCCATTCCGTCGTGTGCCTTGTAATAATCAACGCCCGAGCACGGTGCATTTAATCGGGTTGCCTTCACAACTATAGAGCGATGTGAACTATAAAGCAACGCATCAATGTTGATATAATTTTCTCGATTAATTTGTTTTTATTATACCATTTCACATTGTTTCGATATTTAGGAATTAGCGTTATTCTACTACTACTAGATAGAAGGATAAATATTTCAAACTAAAGTTCAAATTTGATAACTCGTATTTTTCAATTGACGCAAGTAAAAACCGTTATGTAAATTTGAACGATTTCGAGCGAAAATAATAAATTTAACGTCGAGAATATCGAATAATGCACGCGAGGGCGCAATTTCGCAATTGTATTGACCACGACAGTGCCACCGCATGTAGCTCTTGATCGAATTGCACCTTCCGAGTGCGCGGCCGATACGAAACCACGTGTCACGTATTATCCGCGATGCGTTTTCTCACGCGGCCGATGGAATCGATCGAGGCGAGAGATATCGGCGGGGGCACAGGCGAGGAAGGTGAAACCGGACGGGTAGGGGTAACACAAGATCTTCATCTGTAACATCGCAAATTGAACGAGGGTTTGCTACGACCGCCGAGTCGTACCGCAAGTAGTCGATGCATATCTACGGCGTGATATTGGCCGGTAATACACGTATCGACTTGATTTAAATTACTTTGTCCGGTTCCCTGTTATTTGCGACTCGCTGTCCCTTTGCCAGAGATAAATTAGACGAGCGTTACGTGCGGATGTGCGCGGTTTCGAGCGTTATCTCGTCGCATCGTCTTTTCTTTTCGTCGTCGCGCTTGCCGCGCGAATTGCATCCTCTGTATAGGATACTGTTAATTTTACGGTAATTAGGACACATGTGACTGCGCGCGATCGATCGTTCGAATATATTACGTCATGGAAAGCGTACAGCGGCGAATCGAAAGATCGAGGCTGGTCTCTCGCGCACGTACGTATGCTACTATGAAGCGTGTAAGATTTCCTTAATGGAACTTGCTGCGATCTGGCGAGGGCGTGATACTATTTCAATATCGGTCTGCCTGCGGTTCTTCCTATACATCGTTCCTATACACCGTTGAAGATCCTTCGGCAATGAAGTACGTTCCATCGTCATGCGTGGCTTTCGCTGGTAGAGAAGGTCCTGCGGTCAGCAGCATTTGCCTTACGTTAAAAATGATTAATTCCGATTGCGTGCGTTAGCTAACTAATAATTTTCCGCAATGCCTGATGCTTACTATCTTTGGGTGCATATTGGAGAGATTATTGAGAGACATTTTGTAATACTCATTTTTTTTATTATTATATTTTTTTGTGACGATTTTTATGATCCAATCTTTTCTTTCCCCTAATTAATTTTTAGAAATTAAATTTCTTCCAAATACTTAATCCTAAGTTTATCGATCGCAATTATTTTTCTAAAATTCGAGATATTCGCAAATTTTTAGTAGGAAAGCATAAATCGCTCGATTGTTTAAAGCTCGACAATGAGACACTCTTATTACGTGTTACAGGTTGCAAGAAGCAACCTATTTCCGTGAGATTTTCGCGAATTCTTTTACGTGGAAATTGCGTCTATACTGTTTAACAGATGTGTCTCGCTTCGTAAAGCAAGGGATGGGCACTGTGCACATGCAGATTGCGGTCGCTTGTCTTCCTCTATTGTTTTTCCTTCCCTTCTTCGCCCGCGCTCTCCATCATCACTGACGTGCTCTCTTCTTCCGTCACACGCATGCGGTGCCACAATAGATGTCCCTTTCGAAAGGTAACGGCATTAACTGTGAACGCACTAAACATTCGCAAGTAGCAAATAGGCAGGTAGAGGCGCAGTGCCTTAATTGTCGCCTTCCTCCTCGAGATTGTATGGCATGCCAAGCATGAAGTAACGTCTCTGCTCGTATGGAGAGTCATCGCCGAGGATGCGAGACGCTCCCTCCGACTCTCGCCGCAAGAGTCAAATGGTTCATTAGTGCCTTTCCAATCAACTTTCGAAATGCGCATTGAAAGCGTTCTCGCGGCCTCTTCGAAATCGATCGCGCTCGACTTACACGGATCACTGATAAACGCGCGGGGGAAGAAGTACGAAAGAAGGGAGAATGTGATCGGTGGCGTAATAAAGTTTCTACAGAGAGCGATAATACCACTTTGGCAGACTTTGTTCCGCTAGTCGGATTTTTTCTTCTGTTCCATCTTCGTGAATGTGGGATCAATGATTAAGCTCCTTCTTTAAGAATCCGCCACCTATCCGCTACGCTCCTTTTACTAATAATTTTCGTTTCATTATTTCGAGCTAATTAATTTTTTTACTCGTAACAATTTGTCGATTATAATCAATTATATCAAATGTCCTTAATGATAGAAGAGAGTACGAGCGAAGTTTTGTGTAACTGTACGATTTCGATGTCGTCGAAAGTAAATCTAGAGATTTTCCGAGATGCCACGCTGACTCTCGTCAGACGTCGACCGTGACATAGAACTTGCGTGCCGATCGAAGGCATGGTCGCTCTTCTAACAGAGGGCAGAAGGCGCGGCGTCTGTCAGGTACGTTTAAAGACAAGTTAAAGACTGAAATTACACAGTGAAGCGCAATCTATCTAGTCTTACAAAATTTCTTCCCACGTTTACGGACCTACCACCTACATCACTTACATCAGTCTATAACATAGAGAAGACCTTTGTATTCATAAATACATCCATTCCGCATAAACGCTGCATGAAAGCAACACTAATTTCCTTAGGTAGACTCTATCAGTTATTTCAAGAATAAAAATTAACTCTGTCTCTCTCGTGCATTCGACTAGACTCAAACTTTTACCAATTGCATCAGGTTCGCATTTACTTTGCCTCGCGCAGGGTGAAGTAATCGGTGGCGAATAGTAGCGGTGAGTAGCAAAGCGCGCACGTGAGGAAGGAGACAGCGGGAGAGAAGTCAAACGGGGAAGAGGGAAAGCGAGGCAGTGCCTCATTCAGAGTGCCGGGTCGAGGAGCAGGGCAGAAAGGGGATGTCTTCTCCAAGCAGGCCGCCGCCGCCGCGCCGCCACCGTCGTCACCGCGGCGCGTTAAGGCCAGTAGATACGGTCTAAGTCGCCGGACGCGAACAACGGACGTTCAAGCGGAGAGCTCAGTGATTACGAGGCTGATTGGCCGCCGCCGAGATGAGACGGCGGCGTCCGTCTTGTCGACCGCAGCTCGTGACGGAAGAAACACGCGCTCTTGAAGGAGAAAGAGAGAGAGAAGGAGCTTTTCTTATTTATTCGTACCGCCGTGCCATACGCTGCCGCCGCTGCCGGCCGCGACTGCAACCGGAATATAGTGGCATACACGAGAGAGGCGATCGGGGGAGAAAGAAAGAGGAATATACCCTCTACCGCGAAGCCCGTATATAATTTCATATCGCGGCGACCCGGTGCGCCGCGTAGGGATAGGCGCCACGCCCACCTGTGTGTCTCTTGGGCGCCAGCCCAAGTCGCGTCTCCTTTCGCTGCACCGCAGCGCTTGATGCTGCTGCTGCCGCCGCTGCTGCTGCTGTTGCTCCTGGCTGTTCTCGCTTGAGTCTTTGTGCCGCTTCTTTTTCGCTAGCCTGTTTCCTATGGATACATCTACGATATAAGCATTCAAAAAAATCGAATGTACTGTTTTTTATTAATTTTTGCCTATAGCTAAACGTCACGAATATTAGCTATAAGTTTTATTACATTTATATATTTATAAGAAACACGGTGATAACAAAGTCTATTGGAAATAAAAAAGATAACTTTTCTTCGCGAGTAAATAGATAACAAGGAAAATTATATTCGACGCCAACTGACAAAAATTATTTATTTGTATACGACGTTTCAACCATTGATTTTGATCCTTCTCAAGTGTTATTTCAATTCACATATGTCGTATAGAACCAATCCTGGTTATGGCACTGTGCCAGCAAGACAAAAATTTATCGAAAATTTTGACTGTAAAGATATATATATATATATATATATATATATATATATAGGGTGCGTTCCGTTTCACGCATTATGCGCATCATGAGTGAAACGGAACGTACCCACAGAAGTATATTTCGAGGTGTTTGACTTTGGCAAAAGTGCATTGAGGTCGCATCTTCATGCACGCGTTTCTCTTTCTCTTCTATCCATTACTTATTCATTATACGAGCTTTCTGATCTCGAATTTCTAACGTCACTGTCACCACTCTATCAACTTCGTTCTATTCCACCCGTCACTCGAACCCGCTCAATTTCCGCCGCGAATACCGCGAATCTGCTAAACCGCAACGCGTGACGACCTAACTGCTTTTCGTTTGAAGCCTTAAGGCCGTCTCCGCGAAGCCAAATGGGTCCTTGTCCTCCCCCGTCCCCTATCCACTTCCTCTTGTTCGCCACCCGCGATTCTGCGCTCGATTCCATTTAGCACGACCTGCAAAATGCTCGAGTACGATGCCCCCGTCTTCTTCTACTTGTCCTTCTTTTCTTTTCGAGTTTATGGAGAACTATTCTTTGCATAATAAATGCGTGCTTCAATAATTTCAATTTTTATGGTGATATTTTACATACATATATACTCACTATATTCTCTATTTTAATATTGTATGAACCATCCGCTTCTTCCTGTTAACTTTGTTAATATATAATTAAGAATATACATAGCGATTCTTAATTATATTACTTTTTACATATTTGTCAATCGCTTATATTTTTACACCAGAAACAAATATATTTTAAGTTTTGTAATATAATATACAGTGTCGAATAAAAGAATAATTTTAGCTTTTTGACGGCTGATTCTCGTTTGAGCGTGAATTAAACTATTATTATATTTGTGGAAGTATATCTTCTTCAGAAAATAGAGAATATGATTATTCATTCATTAGAACTGTGGGCAAAGTAAAGAAAAGAGGATAGGAAGATGTAATAGGATGGTTCAAAGACCAAAGACATGGCCGAAATCTTGAAAGTCTTTCTTGGGAAAGTCGCCAGAAAGTCTATAAAGCACCATAATAGCAATTTGTGCTAAAACGAGAATTCTTTGAATATGTAATACGAATTGATTTAAAAGTATCAAAAACTTGACAATATTAGAGAAGAGATCGTTACATCTATATACAAGAAATTATGCATAAAGCACATAATCTGTCGTTAGAAAATATCCTTTTAAATCTTCTTAATTTATTTAATTATGTCGAATCTTTAAATTAACTTTAAAGTTGTATCATTTCATGTATTGATGGACAGTGATTGAATAATTACTTTACAGTAAAAATATCGTTCCATTGATATTCGATACGACATCTATATACCTGTGTATATAAATAATCACAAAATCAATTATGTGATTAGTTGGATATATTTACATATCCACCATTCATAAGGTCCATTTAAGACTTAACGAGATGCCATCTTTGAAAAATGTTTTCTTAAGGTGCATGCTCGCGATGAGCAATGCAGGTTATGATGTATAATCAAGCGATTAGCGAATTTCGAAAATAACGCGGAAGCAGCTGAACGAAGCACGAGTTCTCTGAAGACAAGATGATAGAGGAAAAATGCTGATTGAAAGGTTTGCTTTTAATGGATGGAAATGAAGACCTTTCGTGAAGCTATCCGTCGCGACAACACGAAGAGAACCGAAGAGTGAAAGTGGTATGCAGCAAAATATTAATGAGACCGTTTGGTTGACCGGTTGCTACAATGTGCCAGAGAGATTCGTCGGTCGATTTGTTCAAGTAGTTGTTCGTGCTGCGATTCGTAGCTGGAATTGGCCGCGTGAGAGCATAACAAAAGGACAAATGGCAAAGTAGATGTATAGAGATCAATTGAGAGACCTTGGTGGAACGCAGGTAAAATTGCGATAAAAACACATTATGAAACATACGAGAATAAGTCCGGGATTGAGATGAGTATCTCACGCATGTACGAAAAAAATATATAAAAGATCGTAAGAAATTTGAAAAATGTATGTTTTTTTGTTACAATATTTTAATCCTTTATCGTTGCAATTCAAAAGACCATTATTTAAAGCCATTTGTTATGGTATCAATTAAAAAATAATGATTTTGGTCCCTAAATGTCCACGCACATTTTTTTTGTTTCAATAAGATTTCATTTCCATAAATGATCCAGTTAAACATGGAGAGAAACGTGATACAGTACATTGAGTAGGCAAACAAATCGCCGAGGGAGCGAACGGCGAGGAAGGGAACTCCTACGGCGCCGAGTTCACGAAGGGCGAGGAGACGGATAAAAGAAGGACGGAATACACGGCCGTAACACCGATCAAGAGACAAAAGGGAGGGCGGACGGGGGAGAGGAAAAAGAAGGGCGGGCGGTAACGTTCTCGCGGAGATACCAGAGCACACACGACGAGGAAGATTATTGTGTAGCGCGAGAGGGTAGGGCATGACCCTGGGCGGCCACGAAGAAGATCGGTACCGCGGCAGCCTCGCCATCCACGTTTATCCGCATGCGCACACGTGTACATGCGGAGCACACGTGTGCTCCACACACGAGAACCGACACGTTTCACCGCAGTGGAACATGCGAGGCCGCATCTTCGTGAGAGAATGAAAGAAAGAGAAAGAGAAAGAGAGGACGCGAGGAAACACCATGCATCGTCACGGAATTCTTAATCGCCCTCGATCAATCTCGCGACATCCGCGTTCAGTAATCGTGGCTCGAGTCACTGATTTGACAGGTGTCGGTCGTTCGATCGTACTCACGATCTATTCTATTATTTATCGTTTATTCTGTATTACTTACATTCTATGATATACGTAAATCATCGCTTATTCCATAAGAATCTGATATATTTTTTCGAAAGTACCGAGCGACATGATTAGATTCGGATGTTAGAGATTTACACGAAAGAATATTATAAGATATATCAATTGTAAAATGTCTTGTATTTAGCACGATTTTATATTTAATTGTGATTGACATCGTCCAAATTGTATTTTCCATTTTGACAGTCGAACTCTATATCTTATAGTGACTTTATAGGAAACTTTACATATAGATATATATGTCCAACATAAAATATCCACAGTATCTATGCAGGTCAAAGGTATAAAACGTTCACTCCAAGTACGATTTCATGTTGGATTTGATATTTCACTTAATTCCGAATCTCACATACAGATCCATTATACAGATTATAGCTTACAGAATGCATACCGACATACAATTGGACTTTGCGAGAATGCATACCGACTTGGACTTTGCGTTACATATGGCTCGCATCATAATGTGAATTGAAAGGAAATACAAAGGCATCGTGAGATCCCAGAAGATTTGCGCAATACAAATGAGAGTATATCGCGATAAGTAGTCGCAGTCCCACACCTTCCACACGTCTCATAGTTCATAACAGGCTTTTACTTCGCTAACATATCGTTCCAGCAATCTTTCATCGGTCAAATAATATCGTGACACAAATCGGTTATCGCTAATTCACGTTGTTTAATAAATATACAACTCTGGCGTATATCAATCAAAAGATGCGTAATTCGTGTTTCTCGCGTGGCTACATTTCTGTCCAATATGTCACCGATGACAAAATTATTGCGCAATGATATACGAGTGCGCTTGGACGGGATGGATTCAACGTGCCGTCTCGCGGGATACCTACAAGAGGAACACGCGCGGTCCAGCGCGGCGCAGACACAGGCGTCATGAGAGCCGGGCAAACACAATGCCCGTCATGGATTTCTTAATCGCTCTCGATCTATCTGAACCATAATATCTGTTGCGGCTACGTGCGCGCGCGCGTTTCACATATGTATGCGGCCTGTATGGACGCGCATTTGGACGGTACATACGTGTACACGTACATACGTAGGTACGTATGTGTATACTCTGCATGCTCTTCTTGTCCAGTACCCCGCACGGCTTACCCCCTCGTTCCACGGGTCAATGGCTCGCTGCCTTGACTGCTCCGCTCCGATCTACTCCGGCGCTCTACTCCGCTTCGTACAGCCTCCCGTTTTCCCCTCGTCCCTCGCCCGCCCGTCCGCCCCCTCCTCTCATCTCCACCCGGTGTCCACCTCTTCGTCTTCTTTTTTACGTGTTGTACAATGCCTCGCCTCACTTGGTTCGTTTGTTCTTTCCTTCGTTCGTTCATGTTACTCTTGCCGAGAGCAGCCCGGCGTTTCGGAGACTTCAATGCGCGACAGCTCCTCTTTTCTCGTCTCTCGTCTCTCCTCTCTCCGTCCCTATCCGTTTCCTTTCGTTCTTCCGTTCCCGCCCCCACCCGCGCCAGGATACCCGCGCGCTCCTCTCTTTTCCGCGGCTCCGTCCCTTCCCCTTTCCAATCCGGCGCGTTTCCACGGTTAACAGGTATTTTCGGAGCGACGCCTTTCGGTTATCGATAATAGTTCCTCTCTCTTACACTAACTTACTGTAAGAGAGAGGATATGTGGTTAAGTGGATATGTGGCTCCGCTTCTCATCCCTCGTTTTTTTCTCAAGTAGTTTGACGCAAGATGTTTCGTAAACTGACAATTAAACCTGAAATCAATGATATAGGTATCTCTATTCTTTCTTATCTGTCTCATGTTTTTTTAGTATTTAAAACGCATTTTATATTTTATATTTTTATTAATGCACATTATTCTCGATTTATCTTTAATATAATTATTGTAATAAAAAGTTATTGCAAAACATTTTACAAATCAAACCGTCACGGCAAACATCTAAAATAAATTAATCGATAAAAATTAAAACGTATTAATTCAGACAGTTAAAAAAATACAATTTCCCGAAAAAAAATAAGTGGGTGAAAGAGCGATCGAGTGATCGCAAATGCGCAGGGATATTTTTGCCCTCCGCGGGGATTTAACGATTCTGGCGCGGATTAACGACGATGTTTTGATGGCCGCGTAGCGAGAGACCGACTCCATTGATGGCTCAATTGTTTCCAATAGACCGAGAGCTGGCTACGAAAATACCAACGTCATTTGTTTAAGAAAATTTTCAACCTCAAACGATTGTGGCAATGTTGCAAATTAAGAAACCGCAAGTCTGGCTGCTGGCCGGTAGTGCGTTTAGCGGGGGCGTACGCCCTTAGGTGTAAAATTTTGAAGATGAAAAACGTCATATGTGTAAGGCTAAAAATTTTTTTGCTTATTGTATACGTATTTAATAATCTGTATATGAAATGACAGACAAAAATCTCGGGTCTAACACCGTGTCAGACGTCGCCGAAAATCTCAGTATCTATGGAATGTACTGTAAATTGCCGGCAACAATTAATTTTATTACTTAAATTTTTCGAGCATTAAATTTAAAATGTTCTCTGCTAATAACAATAATATTTACGAACATTTTTTACGGGGGAGAAGCACACAAAAATTTCGGTTCTAAAACCTTGACAGACTCCGACAAACAGCTCTTTATAAAATACACACATGGAAGCTATTCTTCACGAGTAGGTATACAGAATTTATAGAAAGCGATGTAATATAGACTTATCAAGACACGTGTTTCGCGCGGAATATATGCGCCGTGCAAGACCACCCCCGCGTGTATCATCATTTGTTTTACGCGAGCCGGCGAGTCTAGACCAGTTCCTGCCGTAACAGTCAGCGTGCCAACGCATGTACAACCATTTTTTGACTGAAATATAAAATAAAATTAAAATTTTCTATTTCTATAATAAAACATAAAAAGAATTTATTATTTTTATTAACAGAAAATTTTAAATTTAAAACATATGTAAAAAAAGTTGAACATTTATATCCTACGATTTGTTTGTCGGAGTCTGTCAAGGTTTTAGAACCGAAATTTTTGTGTGCCCCTCCCCCCGTAAAAAATGTTCGTAAATATTATTGTTATTAGCAGAGAACATTTTAAATTTAATGCTCGAAAAATTTAAGTGATAAAATTAATTGTTGCCGGCAATTTACAGTACATTCCATAGATACTGAGATTTTCGGCGACGTCTGGCACGGTGTTAGACCCGAGATTTTTGTCTGTCATTTCATATACACATTATTAAACACGTATACAATAAGCAAAAAAATTTTTAGCCTTACACATATGACGTTTTTTATCTTCGAAATTTTACACCTAAGGGCGTACGCCCCCGCTAAACGCACCACCGGCCGCAGCCAGACTTGAGGTTTCTTAATTTGCAACGTTGCCACAATCGTTTGAGGTTGAAAATTTCCTTAAACAAATGACGTTGGTATTTTCGTAGCCAGCTCTCGGTCTACAACGAATGAACGATCGTTTTTACTGCCATAGCTGGCATCTAATTGCGTCCACGTCGCGGTTCCATCATCGTGCTGGAACACTCGACGTTTATGCTTCCTTCGGATTGTTGTCGCTCGTCACGAATGAGATATATATATATATACGCGACGACGTGTACAAGCGACGGGTGCGGGAGTTGCGCGCACCTTCTTTTACGACGACCGCTCATTTATATTACGATGTAACTACGTGCCGGTCGTTTTTAATGCGTCGCACAGTATACGTTCGTCCCGTGACGCGCGAGATTTCGACTCGAACATGACCTTTTCGTCACGCATGACATAAAACAGGCCAAGTTACGTGTGCGTGTATCGGCCGCGCGCGCGCCCTGTCAGTGGACGAAATGCAATAAATCTCGAACGACCGTCGCTTTAGTCCCACCATCGATTATTACGCCTGCTCCTCGTCGGACAGGTAAAAAAAAATCGTGTGTCCCTGAAGAAAACGCGGGAAACAAAAGCGCCGGGGATCGTCTTTTCAAACGCCCTCGAAAGACTGAAAGATATACGGTTCCGAGAGAGGCAGTATGCCGCTTTTTGCGAAATGCCTCACCGAGCTTCCACGACCGTCAGACCAGGAAACGATCCGTACGAGATGGTCTTACGCGCCGGGATCGAACAATACACATCGTGTGCACACCGGTAAGGCCGTGGGGATCAAAAGTGCAGCGTCGTGATTGCATCGGGGTCCGCCAAAGAACAAACATCCACCGATACTTTGTACTTACACGACTTTATGAGCAATCAGCCGGCGCTGCCCCGCGCAAATTGTTTGTTCCTCAAACCCATTTAGCTCCATTCCGTGAAATTCTACTCGAATAATCACAGCTTCAGTGCCTGCCAATTACGTTTTTGCGGGGCCGTACAAATGCGCCACAGTAACGTGTATATATACGCGTTCGCCGCACATTGTTTCAAAGAAGTCTGCGCTGCTCGCGGTATATGGATACGATATTGTTGCTCCGATTCGACGAAACCTACGAGCCGACATTCCGCCGGCTGCATTACGCGAAACCGTTCTCTTATGTGCACCTGACCGTGAGTGGTACGAATGAAATAGAGGGGGGAAAATATTTTCGCTCTTACTTATTGAGGAAAACTTCTCGTAAAAATTGAATAAAGATGCTACAGCAGTTGTTTATATTAAAACATTCGCTTGCATAAGGGATTGTTTTCTACCGAGGAAATTCATTGAATTCTTTTTTATCCAGGCACTTTAAACATAAACTTTTCTGAAACATTGTCGTAAAGCTTATGAAATTAGCCGATTGAAATATATGCAATAATATCTTGTGGGCAGTTGTCTTTATTTCTTACATTTCAAAGCATTACACCCTGTCTTGAATATGTTTGAGACATCAAATGGGGACCAAGTCGATACGATCGCGGCGATAATCAATCTTTCACCGAAGACAATATCACGGTGCTCGCCTTGATTGGGCGGCGAAACAAAGCGTAACGGATGCCATTACTACCTTTCGTCCGCGGTTGTGTGAAACAGATCTGACGAGAGCGAATTCAACAACAATCGGAATGTTAAATGTCTTTGAAGTATCCGCTTCGACAGTTATTGAGAGGAGTCTGATATCGGTTATAGAAAAAAAATATAAATAATCGATTGAAATGCGTCCATTTGATCTCTTTGTCGTATTAATCCGCGTATCAATTCTGCACTGAGCTGCACATTCGAGGCATCTAGTTTGTTTGTATAATATGGTTATCAAGAGACACTACCGTGTCTCGCGCCAAGTACACGCGAACCGAGACCGCACCGTGACTCTTTTACGCGACGCGACGAGTTGCAAGTACTCGAGATTTTGAGATCTCGATAATGACTGAACGGATCGAGTTCTGAGTAGGCTCAATAGATAGCTTGGGGTCGATTTATATAATATCCAACTTACGTAACGCCAAATTGAGAGAACTTTCGTCTGGATATCGAAGACATACATCGTGGCTATATGATTATGAATATTCATAAAAGACATACGCACGCAATCGGAATGTTATTCTTACAAATAGTTGTGTCGGTTACGTATTAACTATTTTTCCCTCAAGTTTGATACGCCGCAGTCGTATAATCTTTGATATACCCCGTTTCTGATATGGCAAATGATATTTAATATACCGGCGCCATTGCCAGATAGACGCGCGAGATCGATATTTACCGGTAATAGTGCTGCCGCGTAACATCGAGAGAGGTCACACCGTCTGAACTTCTGTCGCTAACATTAACAAGTATCATGGTCGATGTGCTTAATACTATGGTATTAACTTAACGTGCGCTAAGTAATAGCTAAGATAAGTCAAGCTTTAGTAGTGTAGTACTGAGTAGGCGTGTGGCGTATTATCAGCGCAATTTGTCACGTATTATCGAATATTGCGATCTATATCGGTATTGTCAGATCTGTTCCGTTTGTAAAACCGATAAATTGTACATATTCCTATCAAACGAAAATTTAATGATACATCAAATCTTCCCAACTTTGCCGATAATGATTACTGGAAAACAGGTATTTGAAATTTGACATATCCCCTTCCCCCCGATGTATCAAGTCATTTCACATTAAGCAAAGTATGTACATATAAAATAACTACTGTAATAAATTAAATGAATTGTACAAATATAATATGTATCAAAAGTTTAAAAGTATACATCGACGAAGTTAGGAAACGATAGAGCGTTGACAGATATTAATTTACGGTCGACGAATCGGAAATCCGAGGTCGACCACAAATGCTCAGAGGGGCTCGCGCAAAAATCAGAGCGATCTTCCGGATACGAGAAGCCCGCGTCCGATGTGCTCGACACGGCCGTCCTGTTGCTCGTCCGTTGCGCGGCCCATCGCGGCGCACTCCGGTGGAGAAACAAGAAACAAACTGTAGCATCTCGGACCGGCCGGCGTGGGCTTCCACTTGTGGGAACCATCGTGCGCGCCGTGGCGTGCTCTCTGGACCACGAAGTGAAAGGTCTGACTTGGAGTTAACTGACTGACTCGTAGTGTATTTGAGGTGTACCGGCCGTGTGCTGCAAGGTGATGTATCCCTTTACCGTCTTCTCCCGTGTGTACCGTAAAGAGTCAACAGAGAGGGAAAGAGAGACACAAAGAGTGAGTGTGTGTGAGAGAGAGAGAGAGAGAGAGAGAGAGAGAGAGAGAGAGAGAGAGAGCTATATATATATTTATACATATATGCGCGCACGTACGCACGTGGAGCGGCCGCGTGGTGTGCGTAGGTATGTGGGCATCCGTATGGCTTGCACTTGCGCGTCGTTGTTACATATGTACTGTACGTGCGTACGTAGTATATAAAGGACGTTACGGCCTCCGTGGTAATCGCCCATAAACCACGAAACTATCCTTACATACGCGCCGAGCTGCTCCCCACCCGCTTTCCCGTTGGTCCTGCAGCTGCACTCAATCTTCTTTGTCTATTGGAATCGTCTTCCACGGCTTCCGCGGATACTCGGGAAAGTGGATGTGCAGGATGCCGAGGGCGCGGGAAGACGCGCGCGTATCTCGTGCGTATCCGAACAAAGCATCCTCGCATTGTCCCCTCGTTAGAGTTTACCGCGAATCGCGTTCGGTGGGTAATTAGTCAAGAAAGGGGGCGTGAATCGTTTCATTCTGTTGGATACTCCTTATGTACGTTACACACGCTAGTCGAAATACCTCTCTATATTTTCATGCATCGTTTCCGGTATACTTTGCCCTGAACGCAAACTATCGCCGTATCTACCGGAATAAAAGTCAGAATTGAAAATGAGTCTCATTTGCAACATTGCACAAAGAGCTAATAAGAATCGATTGTTCCACCCGGCGATTAATTTTCCCGTGAGTTGACTCTATTGTAACTACGTCTCCAGTAAGCTACAGTAGCGTCAATTCACGAAGCTTCTCCATTTAAATCAACATTTAACGATCTTATTCAAAAATTAACCCCCAAATGACTCTTATGTTCGACTATATAATACTTTTCTCTCTTCTATACGCATCCTCGGAAACGGTAAATCGATTTAAAAAAAAAAATCGAAAGTCAGTCGATCCGAAATCGCGCGACGGCTTGAGAATTTCCACCGTGGGATTAATTTTTCGGGGGAAAAAAAAGAAAGACACGCTCGAGACGAGCGTAGCGAAACGCGCGAAAGACCAAAGACAACGCCCTTAGGTATTTATATACGATGTTGGTGGTAAAGATGAGAAGTAAGAAGCGGGAGGTCGGGGCCCGGCGGGGGTGTGCGGAGGATGGTCGAGGGTGGCATAAGGGGGGGAGGATGGAGATGAGGACGAAGGCGTGGGTAGGGAAGGAGGGACAGAGCCGGCTAGGTATGTATAAGCAGAAGAAAGCGCGGGTCGATTAAAAGTAGCGAGGGTGTTTCTCCTCTCGTTACCGGAGAGCGAGCGAGTCGAGGCGAGGGAGAGATAAAAGCCGGGCAAGCGAGAGGGGAGGATCGAGGAAGGAGGACGTGGTGGAAAAAGGAGAGCAATTGCCTAGGAGTGAGACGGACCTAGAGAGGGTGATCTAGATGGTCGCGAGAGACAGAGACGAAGGGGGAGGTTGCGCGACGTGGAAGCAGGAGACCGCGAGACGAGGATGAGGAATATACGACTAGGGAGAGGCGACAAGGGAGAACGGAGAAAAAGGTCTGTAAAGCGAACGCGGCCGAGAGAGATGGAAAGGCGCGGTTCCAATCCGAGAGGGTTCGAGAAACGGCGCCTTCGAATGGCGGGGCGGGTGGAAACGCGAGGGGCAAGGACCCACCGACTTAAGAATCTCGACCTTTATTTGGATTTAAGCAAGGAAAGGGTTGTAAGACACGTTGAGAGTTGGATTGGGGAGGAGAGACGAGGGGGTCCCGGGGGGCGCGGACGGGCTCGCTTGAGATGGCGAACGCATACGGAAGGAGCTCGGAGGTACGCGAATGTAAATTTTACGATCAAAGTGGCGGATTAATACGATGGCGATGCGCCGCGCCGCGCCGCGCCGCCGCGCTTACGCCGGAAGGGAGAAAGAGACGTTCATTCGCGGAAAACACCCGGATTGGCGAAACACCAATGACGCTCTCGTTGGAATCGACTAATCTGCGCGGAGCAGTCATTAAAAAATTATTAACAATCCTCGTAGACGCAGTTTGCCCGCGAGATACATCGTACTTGTGATATACCTTGTGAACTTTCGCGAAAAATATTACCACGAGTTGCTTCTTTATGCAATTAGAAAAAAAAACAAAGAAAAAGATCAATGGACATTACTGCTCTCTGACCTTTAATGTAATAAAGGACATCACTACTATATTCAAATTGTCTTTCTTATTGCATCGACCATCAGAGACACCGCTGCCTGTCTCGAAATTCTAATATTTCATAGTTATTTCCTGTATTTCTTAAAGTAGAGATATCTACTCCCGAATTTGCAAAGTTCTTTCGATTAATAATTAAAATAAATGTCCCGTGAGACAAATTCCTCGTCAGGGAAGAGGGAGGGGGAGGAGGTGAATGAATGAAGTTTGAGTGCGGAAATACTTTCCCGCATCTGCCGCGCTGCTTTATCAAACGAATCGTTTGAAAAGCGTGCGCGGCAATGGTGAAGACGGAAGAGGGAATCACGAATTTCATCTCTAAGCCATCGGCGCGGCTCCGGCCATCAGCTGCTTCGGAGTTAAACTTTAATTTAACGCATCACGGACAGCCGTACCCTCGTTCCTCGCGTCTTCTCACTCCTGTCGCCTTCTGCCTCGCCGCGGAACGCATCCCGTGCGGAAAAAAAGTCCACGTTTCATGTAGATCGAGACCGATGTGGTCTCATCCCGATCACCACTTCGCGCTTCTGTCTTCACGATCCAATGCGTACGAATCGCGTCTCGCGTCTCGATTGGTAGGTAGAACGTAGAACTAATAACACCTGCTGCCCACGATGATTAACCATTGATTAAACTCCATTCACGTCCGATCGTTCACGCGACAGCTCTGTCTGCACTACGTATACATTCACTTTCGATGAGCGGATACATAACTGAAAACTTTAAGAATAGAGAAGAAAAAATCGCATTAGCCATTTGATTATTTGACGTGCATCATTTATGGAGTGATAACTGCAAAATCTGATGTAAAATTTGCTTGGAATATGATCTCGTTTTTAACAAAGTTTGAAGTTTACAAAGCTATTTTTGTCACTTCCATATTTAATTCAATATAAAATGTTACATTGCGTAACAAAATTTTCACATTACGATAAATCTTGGCAGAAACATTTCTGAAATAATTAGAATTCAAGAAGATTTTCCGCAACATGTCTCCTGTTACTTTGGAGCTCTATTTTCGGATGTTATTCATCAAGAATTAAAGAAGGATCTTTACGATTGTGCGGACACCCCGTCTCTTGTCGTTCCGATGAATAAATTCATCGTTGCGTTCCGTGGGGAGGTGAACGCGTTAATTGAACACGGTTATCGGCCTTCTTCGATCGATCATCATGACCGAAAATACATGCCGTCCGGCCATGAACGCGCACTACTCGCAGGTCACTACTCGCGTGTGCACGCTCGCGTAGCATGACTTAGGACCTCGCGGCCGCCCGTGTAGTTCCTTTTAAACGAATTACCGCGATAAAGACTCTCCGACAAAGGTGGGTCTATGTACACTCACGCTCACGCTCAGTCATACATGACGTGCGTGCCCGTCATGCGCCCGTGTGCGTATACGTGCGTGATACATGTGTACGCTATATTCGGTTACATTTACCTCGTGCCTCATCTCCACCTCCTTTTCATCTTCTCCTCACCCTCCTGCCGCCCTGGGTTTCTTCAACTTCGACCATGCGCTCTCTTCCTTCTCGGGGGGGGGGGGGGAAACCACCCTCCTCACACCAACGTCCGATGCCTCCGCTCCTTCAGCACACTTTCTCGCTCGTTTTCTCTCTCGCTCTCTCTTACTATCTCGGATCTGATTCGATTTGTCGTACAATGCTGTTCACGATGTGATTACATGCCGGAGGTCCCTGCAGCCTCGGCGAGATGCCGGAGCTTAGGCGGCGTGTAAGTTTACAAAGTACGACGCTTCTTGGCACCCAAAGCGCCGGCCGGGCCGTCGCGCCGCGTGCTCGAGGACGTTTAGTCGACTAACGATTTTGCAAAATGGTCACTTTGATTTAACCACTTTGATTCAAAATGACATTACTAGAAAGAAGTAGATTAATAAATAGATAAATTTCTTCAATCTTAGAAGAATTTACGTTTCCTAATATGATTATTGATTATTAATACACATTACGAAGCTAGAAATGCTGCAAAGAAGCAGGAATTTATTATAAGCTTTGGAATATAGATAACTTAAGGTAGGAAATACTTAAATATGTATTAAGCAATATCTTGAAGAAATCTGGAACACGTAATATATTCATACTACCACAATTTTAGCTGTATTAAAATGATACGAAACTAATGAGGAATGTCAGTATCGATTCCTGAAAAAGAAAAAATTCAAGAATTGAATAATGCAAAATAGTTAATTTATAGAGACATTTTTGATTGATATGATTAAGATGAGACTGGATATATTTTTGCTAAAAATTTTATAATGCATATGGATTGTAAAATAAGGAAAAATATTACAGTGTGGGTATGGAAACAAAAGAGAAAAATAAAATACCGCTATAGATATCCAACCTCGGTTCCGTAACAGTTGATGTTCAACACGCTTATACTTGGCTCTTACGCGCGCTAACTTAGTCGAAAGCAAATCTCAGCTTCGACATAGTTCCAGTCAACCGAGTTTCGGTCTTTTTAAACGGCGCTCGATGCTAACGAGTGGCAATGCGGCGCGGAGGTGTAATGTTGGCAGTTTCAAAAACGACTCGACGACGATAGTTGGTAAGGAGAGTGGAGAAGGGGAGAAAAAGAGACCGCAAGCACGATCGATTAAATCGAGAAATCACCGCGGCGACGGTGCGCGTCCGTGTCTGCTCTTCGTGCTCGTCGTGCACGTGTGATACGACGTGTAGCGACGGCCGATTGTTCCACGTTGGCCATTGTGCTGGGGACGTAAACCTATTCCACGCGCGGCATAGAGCAAAGTAGAAACGTCCCGCGGTGAAATCAATGACGCGGCATAAGAGGGAACAAGTATCGCGCCGCGATCTTAATTCATTTCGCTCGTGTGAGAACGTGTGTTTAATTTCGCGACGACGACGGCGAGATAGGAACGCGGAGCGAGGGAGAGAGACTGTCTCGACGATGACCAGCGAGAAACTCGTTAACGCGGCCGATAACGTCCGCTCGCATTATACTTTTCGATGCGGGGGTCCGATAACGGGAAATATCGCGCTGGGCATGCGGGCTTAATAGAAACTGTCGTTAATTTGTAAGATGTAAGAACAATGATTAACGTGTAAAACATTGTTTTTTTTTATTAATTTCATGAAAACACACTACTGTAAAAACAAATTCGTGACATCGATGTGTACCTTACGTACCTTGTGTACTTTTGCGTTTTATCTTAATGATGTTATAACTCTATAACATTGTAGGGAAAAAGAGAGAGATTTCCAGATTCAAACACTTTTTTAAATTGTTAATGGGCGTTACATTATTAATTTGCTAATTGTAAATGGCTTAAAAGTAGAAGGATGCGAAGTCGATATATTTAACAGTAATGTTTAACCATGCCGGCGCATGTACTTGGTTCGCGCGAGTAGCTAAAAGGTGCCGTGTTAACGCGATTAAACGACAAGGATCCCGAGCGGGCGAGCTAGAGGAGCACCAGGCCAGAAGGTATCCCGTTCCGGGAAGACGCCGCGAGATGGTGAAACGCGATGCGCGGGGATGTTCGAGGCGTTCATAGGCCGATCTCCGCACGACTCGTCAGCGGCGCAGAAAATTGCGCTCACGTGACGCCGGATAGCATAAGTACACCGTGAGCATCGGCGCTGCGCTGCGCTGGGGTTGCGGGGTCGGAAGGGGGAGAGGAAGGGTGGAGACGGGAATACGGGCTCGGAGAGTTGAAAACAAAAAAAAAAGAAGAAAACGGAGGTAAAACGAGACAAAGCCACGAAGGGCGAGCTCTAGGAAAAGCCTTAAATCCCTGAATGAACTGGTCAAATGGCACCTCGAGCCAAGCCGAAGAATGAATGGTTTGCGGGGCAGTTTCGCTCTCATCGCAGTTTGAGTCCGAGCCGCTCTCTTACCTTTCCCCCCTCGCTGCTCTTTTCGCTTTTCGTTTCCACCACTGGCACGACCATCGACATCACCTCGAGCAAGAGCACTACCACTACCAGTACCATTCGGATCGCCCCTAATTATGTCATAACAATTTAACTGTACGGCTGGTCCTTCGCCTCATCCTCCTCCCCGCTTCTTCGTCCCTTCATTCTGCTCTTGTGGAGCGGGCCGCGCTTTCGCGAACGAATTCTCCGATGTTTCCGATCCTTTTCCTGCGGCTTGGCAAATGCTGGTTTTATGTTTCTGATGAATCTCCCGACGGAAATCGCGGATGCGCTCGATCGATGAATTTCACGCGCCGACGCGATCTCACACTCTGTTTACTGACGACGGAATCGAGTTAAACGTTAGTGTTTCTTGCATGAAAATAATATAATACCGTTCTCTCTATTTGAAATGTAATAAATCGCGAATTTATCCGATTAAATCGTGAACTTACGAGAGAAAGAAATCAAACGTAGAAATGTAGAGGCAACTGGATTTCTGTGGGAATTCTGCGACTAGAATCATAAAAGCGTTTCAGATTCTTCTGTAGTATAAAAATACTGGAATAGAATGTATTCGATAATCGAGAACGCATTGTCCAACTTAAAAAGAGGCTATATCCGAATTGTTATTAACACAATAACAATACAAATCAGATCTAAACAGTTAACATATGAAGAATGAGCAGGAATTGATTAATCGTTCCAGTAAGGGAGAAAATATAACGGAAACGACGTGGCTTCCTCTCGCAGAAACCACGATTCGACATCGATGTGGGATCCCCCACGATCTTCATTTCCCCTTCGCACCCGAACTTAGCAACGCCGGCCTCTTTATATCCTGCGTAAATATTTTTGTGTCTCTCTCGATAAACTCGTGGGACGCGGTCGCGCCCGATTCTCGCACGTTTCACCGCTTTTGGTCGGGCGATTGCTAATTTCACGCCTCGATCTTCCGATCTGTCGATCTCATTCGGACGAACGCCGTTCGTGACACCTTCGTAATTATTTTCCACCGGCAGCCGTGTTTCCTTGCGCAAAAGCGTTTTCGGTGACGGTGATTTATTCTGTGCCTTCTCGTACCGCGTACCATCAGCAAGCGAACGATCGACGAAGAGAAACTGACCGTTCGACCGTAGAGGAGGAGGCGGGTTACAGAAAAATCAATCCGCCTAGTCAAGAAATGACAGGCGTCGCTCCTGCCTTAATTAAGATATGAGATATTGCGCGTGACAAATGATGATCCTAAAAAGATTACAAAACTTACTACACAATTTCGTTTCCCGTAACCATTTCCATTGGACTTTTACCATGCGCTCGGCTGTTACACTTAAATCTCATTATTCTGTTGCGTGCACCTAGTTTAATTCGATTTATCCTACGGGAAAGGACGGCTTTCATAAAACCACAACACGCTGCCCTCCTCCATTTGCCTCTCTAATTAGTCCGCTGCGAGGGAAAGGGTTCGGGCCTCGAATAAGTCGCCGTAGGTGGACAGCGGCGTGTCCAACGTGTTCGTGGGCGGTACTAACCGGGAGAGAAGCAGGAAAAAGTAGCCTTGCCCCGCTCTTTCGTATGTCTATATCGGTACGCTTTTTACCCCACATTCTCGCAGGCTAACAGCCGGGAATGAGACGACGTCGTCGTCGTCGCGGTGGGTATATCCGTCACGTTTATCGCGGAGGCGTGCTACAGAGAAACGTGGACACGCATGCGAACTGTAAAATCGCAGGTCGGGCAAAAAAGAGGCGCGCGACGAAAGCGGGTAATTTCGCGTCTGTGATCATGTCATATTTTCACGCGGACACTCTTTCGAGAGATCGCGGTGTCACGCCGCGTCTCGTCGTGAGGAAAAAAAACCCAGGATTCGACGGCTTCATCATTCAAGGATCGGATTTACAGTTATTGTTATCGTCTCGCATGGATGGCAATATCTAAAACGTAAAGATTCTCAGACCGCGTTATATTGCAATTGTCACATAATATATTTTAAGACGAAGGACCTATTTACTTACGGTCGTAGACTATCGATGTAAAATATTCGGCTTCGACGCGCTCGATCGTTTGGGTTGGCTAAGAGACTCGTCCGAAGATCAAAGAGATGGGGAAACCAAAGCTTTCCGCGTAATAAGGTTAAAGGATCAGAAAATTCGAGGCGTTTCGTCCTGATTTGCGGTTAAAAAGGTATTAAACTTTATATGTTCACAACCGTGGATTCGTAAAAATTTGAGCAAATTTTAAACAAGAGACAGATTTAATCGCAAATTTGTTAAAACATTTGTCAATGAGATTAAGATTAAGATTCGTTCTAGTATACAGATTCATCCTAAAATGCGAAGGACGTTAGAGAATACATTTTTTCCTCTACAAAAACCGCGTTAGCCTTTCCAGACTGTGAAACTATCGCGAACTCCGGCGCGGCGCTCCGCGCGATCGCTCGTCTATCAGGCCCGAAGATAAACTTCGCAATCGCGTTAGAGATTCGTATATACCGGATCAACTGAACGAAGGGAGTAGCGCGGAAGCGGCGCGCCGAGGAAGCTCACACGCCGAGCCGCATTCATTCAGCGGGAGAGACGTGAGTTAAAAAGAGGAGAACGCCCGAAGAAGCCAAAGAGCAAGAAGAAGAAAAAGGGGGATGGCTGCCGGAGGGAAGCCGATCGATTCTCGTAATACACTCGGGCATGGTTTACTCCCTCATCCTTTGGCCTCCCTCTCCTCCGCCACCTGCCTCCGGCTTCTATCTCCTGGACACGCATCAGTCGCGCATCTCGGCGTGGTCCGGGCTACGAATGAAGTTAATGTGAGGTCGTGCGAGCCGAGTGTGGGAAGCACGGGACTCCGGACACCGGCTAGCTTCTGGCCTGATCGCCGGAGTATATCGGGCCTTAAGAAGCGTGGACATAGGAAAAAAGCGACACAGGAGGCTGTCGTCTTCGACGTCTTCGTTCGTACGACGCGAAGAGAATCGTCGCTTAACGCTCTTTGATACGAGCGGAAGAGTCATTCGTGGTTATCACGGCGATCGTTTCAAACACATTTTTCACTATATCCTTGTATTACAAACTACTCGATATTTCCTTACGAATTAAAGATATCTCCCTTCCACTAATAGATATTTTTTATTATTAAATGTAGTTTAGATATCAAGATATTTTCTATAATTATGAGTAGATATTAATGAGGAATGAGAATGTGATTTATCTTTTAGCAAATCTTTTTGTGTTAATTTGTTTTACATTTATCTCTAGAAATTTGTCTAACGTACCCTAGAAAATGAATCAATTTGCTAACGACAGGAAAATGGGAAGATGTCGTAAAATTCAAAACGGTTAATAAATTTTAGTCTTCGTCATATTTGTAAAAATCGTCAGTATATTGTGTCCGATATTAAATAACTCAATGTACCATCTCGAGGAATCTTGAGAGATCGATACACTTCCTCTTCCCTCCGCATGCGGAATCCCGCATGATTTTCACGGCTCGTTCAATAACGATCATGCGCGACCGTGTTGATTCGCGCGAGGACGTACACAAACGCGAACCGCCGACTTTCTTGTCACTTCGAATGAACTAACTCGAGCCTCGAGTCATTGACTCCGCTTCCGGTTCGGCTCTCTATCGCTCGCATTGTTATCCCCCGACGACTCTCTTCTCGGCCTTCTCCGTTCCCACCGGCTCTCTATTCTATCTTCAGCAGCGTGTCCGTCTTTTACTAGCGCATCCTCGTCCCACCCATCTGCATCTCCTTCTACGAATTCATCGGCTCTTTCTATTCCTCCGGATCTATACTAGTGCCACCAATGCAGAACTCTCCGCGGCGCGACGTGAAGATTTCTTCATTCAAAGTTCATCAAATGTAAAGATTGAAGTTTTGGAATCTCTCTCTCTCTCTCTCTCTCTCTCTCTCTCTCTTTCTCTCTTTCTAAACATTGAATTATCTTTTTATAATAATTGTATTTTTTTTTTACTATTTAAAATATTGAAAGATATATAAAAATTATATATTATAAGAAATTAAAGTATGATTCTTGTAACAAAAGAATTTGGATAAATTAATTCGATAACATTGACCTGCACACACGTTCGCTTCTGTTCTATCATCTTCCGACTCTTTTCTAGCGTGCTATCTCTTTCTAGGGCTATCTTTAGAGCTACCGCCCTTGGGACATAATAGAGAACGGAGAAAGGCGGGCCTTGGTTGATTCCCGTGTCCGTCCTACGTACCCGGTGGCCGACGATGAATGGATACATTTCAGGGTTGTTGAATTAGTAACGCGATACCTGCCACCACGATTTACCCCCTGCATCCTCTTGCCGCCGGTATCATCATCCCGTAGAATCGACTTTTCCCTACCGATTATCATCGTGACGCGCTCCTCTTGCACTTAATATTCCTCCTTTCATTCGAACGTTGCACGATTTTCCGTCGTTCTATTACTCGCCGCTTTCGGACGGCATTTATAATGCTTTATGACTTCTCTATGCGCAATGCTCACCAATGACCGCGATAAATTCAGCGGAGTCTGCACGCGCATGTGTAACGCGTTTCTTTCTATTTAATAGATTCCCAGAAAGTATACACAAGCTCCTTACGACGATTCGCATGTTAGACTAATTTTCTTCTACAATCTACAATACACAATTTTTGCACAAGGATATAGGTATCATATAATCTTATTTCAATTTTTTAACTCTTACTATATTTTTACCTTTCACTGTGTTCTTATTTTTCGTTTAATTTTCAAATTGTATTTTTTAAAAGTAGTAACCTTTTTTTCAACCCATTTTACATTACCATCGAGTCACCAACTTGAGCCTTGGATGCTGGATTCGCGGCACGTCGAGTAGAGGCCAAAATAATCTAAAATCGATTTTATCGTCGAAGAAGACGGGGGCGCGGAAAACCTCGATAGCGCGACTAATGTTTTCCCGCGTCGGTCATGTTATTTGTCACTTATACGAATCTTATAAAATTTTATCGTCCCACACACACACACACATTTGGTACACGATCTCTAGGAAAAGATATATATTTCTTGCCGGCCGGCAAAGGTCACGCGTTTCTTACCGCGGCAATAAAGCGCCACATTGTGCGCAATAAATTCGCCACGCTCTTTAGACGTACATGGATTTTTTGCGTAGCGGCCGATTGATAGAATGTGCACAAACTCCGCTTCATGTGCAGTTTGTGGTCGAAGCTGCTACATTGGACTCTGTTTCCTACGTCGAAAAACCGTCGCCTCTCGCATCGAGCGTATGTAACTTTCTTATACTGTTATGATCACTATAACTCCTCACTTTTTCACTCGGCGTTCGCAGCGTAATAATTACGGAACGCCGTAATCGTTTGTAATTTTTCTTTAGAAGCAACAGGAAAATTCTTATCATTCTGGTGTGTCCGCGCGTAGCGGCGTATAACTGGCATAATTATCCGCGACCTTTCGGAGAAAAAGATGAACGAATTATCGCTTCCACTCGCACTATAAATAACTCCGCCTATTTTCGCCCAATTTGAAACATCGTCGTTTACCGTGGAGACCATCCTCACAGTCAGACCGAAGCGGGTTTTTTTCTCTTTTCAATTCTTTTTTTTTTTCTTTAGCATCCAATGCCGAGTAGATTCCCCTTGTGCCGCGTGCATGAGTGTCGTGGGTAGAACAATGTGGCGTTTCTGTCTCATTTTATCTTTTACCTTCTTTTTACCGGTTGCACGGGATGCGTATAACAGTGCATGAGGCCTAGTCTACGGGTTTTATGGCCGTGTAATGGGCCCCTTAGCCTCTCCGGCAGGGAAGCGCATCACGCAGAAATACAGAGCGAGGTCCCAACACTCACGCTCACGTCGGCCTTTTCTCTCTCAGTCGTTACATACGCACTACACATTTCCCCGTACGAAAACCTCGTGAAGCCAACATCATCGATTGCTTCTATTTTCTTGGAGCTTGGATATATGGGGCCTTGATCAACGTTACTTATAACAAAGACCTCGGCGTTTTATTTTGTAACGTCAGATACAGTCGATTCTATTAGTAATCGTAATTCTTTTCTGTCTCGATTGATTTATCACGACATGCACTAAACAGCAGTAGTGAGTGTAAATAATAATGTAGAAATAAACTCGATTTGCAAAAATTGCAATTTTTATTAAATAGATACATCTTGTATTTGATGGAGCCCACTTAGCATTTTATGAAAATTTTCGTTGAGGAAAATTCCAGATTTGTCGAAGATTTCGTCATTAAAATCGCATTCACTCGGTGATGAGACAACTGTATCTTGAGTACCTTCCGAGATTGACGTATGTCTAGCAGTCGTTGCGACTGCGATAAAGTATTTATCCGCGTTGCATCGCGATGCACTTGCAGTCGCGCGTACCGGATACGTGAAATAATTATGCGCGCGTTTATCTCATTCGACAAACGGTTATGCCGTCTGCAATTCTGCGCTCCATTCGTAAACGCCGTGTTTCGGGAACTAGAAAAATTGACGCCGGTTATTCCGGGAAAAGCGGGTTATTGCGTTCGTTGTCTCTTCTCGTGGGGACGCGGGCGAATAAACGAGTGACGGGCTTTACTTATGTATCGGATTTCCGTTGACGAATCGCGAAGAGACTCGTCGGGCTCGTGCCTACGCGATGCTAGTATATAATGCCGCTAATTGCCTTTACGCAATTAGAGAGTCGAGTGATGCGAATTCTCGTCGTGTGTCCCGCGCAACGCGGATTTCCGTCGTAGATTATTTCTGGAAGCGCGATTTTCTGAATGAACGTCGGGACAGCCGCCTATAAAAATATCGTAACGCCCCGACGATAATGTTGCAGTCATGCTCCGAGCGTGGCTGCTGCTGGAAAAGAATGAGCGCCGAAGCTAACGATAGCGATGTTCTCGCGCCTCGTTATTTCTCCGTAAAACGAGGAGAGGAGCTCGCGGACGCGCATGAATCAGAAATACGAATCGGGCCGTGAGGAAGTAAGAATTTTGCGATTCTGCGTTGATGAACGGCGACGCGATTAACATAAGACTGAAGCGTAGATTTATTTTCGCTATAAATAATATAATATCACTTTCTTTTATAATCATGCGATATTTCTTACAAGGTCGTAACGTGTTTTTTTTAAGTAATACTTACAGTTAATTATAATTATATATCATGGAAAGAAAAGAATATAATTTTATTCAACAAATCGCAAAAGATTTTATTTATAATATAAAAGTACGTATATTCTTTGTTATCGTAGAAGAAATAAAGAATATTACAAACTATTGCATATCCTTGGCCATTTCGAATACTACTCTGTACGATTAAATGTCATTTATTAAGTTTTGGTGAATTTCTTATTTGCAAGATGCAGTTCAAGTAACAAGTTTTCTTACGCATCCATCCCGTTTTATATACTCTACACTCTTAAGGACTCACGCTAGCGCCCGGTACTTGGTGCTCGCATGAAAGTTCTCCGCGCGCGCGCGCGCGCGCCGGTGATCCGAGAAACGTTTCTTCGGTAATAATCGTAAGAGCGCGAGAGGCATTCCGCGGTAACGGTAATAACAGTAGGTTCGAAAGTTCGACGTCATTATCCGCCTTCGACGAAAGAGCGCACGCGCGATCGCTTTGCACGAATTGACTTTATCGTCCTCGACGACGAGGACGAGGGACGGGGCGCAGCTCCGGGAGAGCTTCGGATCGTGAAGGACCGGCCGATCATAAGTGCACGCCGAGCTCCGCTCCTGATTTTCCACCGCGAGCTTGTGTATATGTGTGTATGTGTGTGGCTGTAAGTGTATGTGTGCACTTATGTGGGTGGTTGAAAGGTGGAAGGAGGTCGGAGGTTAATCGTTAAGCCTCAGCGCCAGATTAGTACCGGCGAGACCGAAACTTTAAACGAGATCATTTCTTAGCTTAACCCCTTCCCCGCGCTTCTCCAAATCCTCGATTTAAATCCGCTAATTGAAGACCGGCCCAAACAGCAGTGGATTCTTACTTTGCCACGATAATTCTGGCGACGATGCCGAGAGCAGCGGGAGACAAACATCCGATGTAACTTACGAACGCCGCCAACTTTCGTGTGTTACTTTTTAACTGAATTAACACAGGATCTACCGATCTTCTAATTGTTCCGCGTGCAAACTGTGTGACTTAAGGACTCGCGGTGCGTGCGACGATTGAATTACGATCGCAGACTATCGAAGTCAAGAAGTACAAGAAGTATAACAGTTAGATAATTAGAAAAAGGCTTTATTTTATGGGACACGAAAAATATCACTATATAGTTCTCGCTAATGTCAGCGATAGTAGCAAGTCATTACTTAATTCTCGACAGTTTTCTCCTAAAGAAGGAGAAACTGTGTCGTTTGAAACGCGCGAAAGAAACGACGCACAACAATAAGCTAGGAGCGGAAAAAAGAATATTTTTCAATTATTTTTTACAAGATTTATTTATGATATATTTAAAACTAAAAGCATGCAGCTCTTCATTATTTTATAAACATATAACCTTATATGTTTAATGTATTGATATCTTACCACTCTGACAGTTTAATAACGAAATATCATCATGGATTTCTAAACCCAGTATTGTTGAAATTTGTTTGTATATATATGTAAAATAAGCGATTAATGTTTTAGACAAAACCATGTGCTATAAGTTTTAAAGTAAACAATTAAAATTATTATAACCGTTATAATAATCGATCGGGATCTAATAACGCAAACATATACATATATACACTATCGCTCATTAATTTCAATACACCCCCAGATTCGTTGGTTTCTCTGTAAAGGATGAACATGATACGCATGTTTTACACAGAAAGAAATGTACCTGCTGTTATAAACACTTCCAACAGTTGCATGAATCTTATTTTTATATATTATTTATATAAAAATACGATGCATGCAAGTGAAGTGTTTATAACAGCAAGTGCATTCATTTCTGTGCAAAACATACGTATCATGTTTATCCTTTACAGAGAAATCAATGAATCTAGGGGTGTATTGAAATTAATGAGCGGTAGTGTACATATACATTTTTTTCAATGATACAATGTTCAATACCCGAGGGAATTAAAATATTCAGAGTTTTCTGCATTAGCTCCGTTGACTTTTGTCCTATTCCTTTTTTTTAAATATATTTTTTGTAGATGTACCTTACGTTTCTTCAAACACACGAATACAAACTTTGGTTGCGCTTATCTGAGCTTATTTCCCGCAGGTAAACGCAGCCAAAATTTGTATTCGTGTCTTTGTAAAGATAATTAAGTGCATGATACAGTTTGATACTATTTAATATAATTTTTGAACAATGTTTTAAGTTGTGATACGAAAAGAGAGAAAGAGAGAGAGAGAGAGAGAGAGAAATAGATATTTAGCGGTTTTTTGCAATAATACCCTAATATAATTAGGAAAATTATATGTATGTACTTTTTAAATTCGATAAAATTTAACGTTAGAATCTATATGACCATTTGACTAAGTATACGTATATAGATCACTCGTTAAGAAGTATTTAAAGCATAAATTTTTTGCCTCTAAACAACTTTTAAGGCAATAATAAGATATTAATAAGATTTTTTAATTAAATTTTCAAACATGTTGATTAACTATAGCATAGACGATTTCTTAAGTTCTCAAAAATTCCATCTTATACCAATCAACATGTTTGAAAAATTTGTTGTACGATAAATTAAACAATCTTTGTCACTCACATATTTATAAATAAATTATAACAGCTTCTTTAAAATTACCTCAAGCTTACAAGGTTTTATTTAATCTTCAAGAATGTTTAAAAATATATTTTTGTGAAATTAAATAGGTATATAAACTTAATTGTTTTTTGTTATACAAATGTTTTATATATAAAATATATAGATATTCTATAAAATAACAAAGTAAATTTATTTTTAGTAATAAGTAAATTTTTTTATAAATTAATTTTTCAAAATTGATACTGCTACTCTGTTATTATTAAGGCTATAGCTATCGAACTTCTTGCTATAAAATAATGATTGCGGTATCTACACTATTCCAGAAATTATAAACTTTTTTCCGGGAATACCCAGTGTACGACGTCTCCATGTCGTCTCGAGTCTGCGAGCAATCGCAGCCCTGTAGTTCTCTGTGTGTGAATGTGCCCCGATTAACCGGCCGACGGCCATCGGCCATCGACGTTCGTTCGATCCGGTCGTCCAGTCCCGATATCCGAAGCAACCGTGTAACGCTTAGTCATGCTCGGCGTTCTCAGGCGAACGGCGTGGCCACCGGAGAAACATGCGGAACATACATATATGTATTATGCTACACAGGTACCTGTATCAGGTACCTGTACAGGATATTTTAGAACTGTCTGCTTTAATTTCAATTTTAGGGTTTTAACGTTAAAACTATCGATAATTACTTTCTACCATTTAAGTACACTATATACATATATTTAAAAAAGGGAATAAAGGGAAAAGTAAATTGATTACTTAATTTAATTATTTACATATTCTCATATTGCAAGAAAAATCTCAGAAAATGCATCGTTTTAAATTTGAGTAATTTTTTTTAAATTATTTAAACTTATTGAGTATTATTATTATTTGTAAAAAACAGAGTCATTTTGACTCTGCTTTGATGTTTGTAATGTTAAATCTCAGTACTACATTTGTTGCACATATTCACATTTGTTATTAAGCAAACTTAACGATTAAATTCTGAGAGAGAGTAAAATCGGCTTGAACTTACGTGAACAGCACTGTTATCTAATTGCAGACTCTCCAGTTTGTACAGACTCCTTCATTTCTGATCTTTGATGAAAGCAATTGATGCCTCAATGATTTTGTCGAAAGAAAATCACGGTAATCGAAGAATTTGTTATTGAAGTTAAGTCAGAGATTTCGGGACACCTTGTACCACGTATGTATGTATCTTCATATAAAAGCGTAGCGTGCAAACATACGCGATCTGCCGATCGCGTATCGACGCGCGGACGTGCACTCGTGCAGACCGGTGTGCGGGACAGAAACTAAGAAATGAGAGTGGGGGTGGGAGAGAGAGATGGACACAAGAACGGCGGAGATATTCAGAAAATAGTCCGAGGGGTCAGGTGAGATGTTGCGCGGCGGGAGGACAACCGCAGCGGCGTGCCGGAAGCGAGCAGGTGGTAGTTCCGCTCCATCGAGCGCTGTTCCGCGCCATAGCCACTCGAGATCGGCTCGATGGACTTCGCTGGCGATTCTGTTCGGATTCGCATCGTATGCGAGCTGCTCTCGACGTAGCTGCCTTTAATCGCGGAGATTCTGGCCCCTGGATGCGTGATATCATTCTCCTGGAATATGATAGGGCAAATCATACAGTTGCCGGCCGTTTAACTCATGAGAGTACTCCGACCGTTACGCTGATTATTGATAATCCTTCACGGCGTCGCGAGATTATTATTAATCGATAATCGATACCGCGTATAGTATCGTTAACATTGTAATTGTATTTCGTGTATACGTTATACATCATATCGTGTAACAATGCCTAAGCACATTGTTGCCTCAAGCACTTGGCTCGTAAGTCGATTAAAATGAGGTATAAGGCATTCGCGTATTATTAACTCGAGCGAGCGATAAATAGTCTCTCGTGGCGCGCCGCGAAGATTTCTATAGTCACCTCATGACCCACCACCGGCCCGCCGGGTCTTTCTCGCAATCGATAGCGGACTGTAATTTAATTACTTTTTAATGGAAGGCAACGTACTCTGCAATCGGTAGCGAGAGCAGCGCCAGGGTCGTACATAATTTTTAAATTTCAGCAAAGTTAAATTGGGGCCAAATAATTGAAATTCCACTCACAATCGCTCCTTATTCTAGCGCACAATATCAAGGGGAAGGAAATTCGAGGCGCACCGGGAACGAAGCGCGAGTAGCAGCGAGACTGGTAACGAATGTAAAGCATGAAAAAAAAAACCTGCGCGCCTATGCACACTCGTGCGACGACACGGCGCGAGTAAACTTCAGTAAACAGGAATGTCGTTGAAAAATGAAACGCAATAGATATAAATAGATTCTTAATTGTAAGACGCTGCAGATTCGTCGGAATTGCAAAATGTATAACAAGCCATTATTAAAACGCGATACTCTACGTGGGCTTATCCCGTTCTTGTCGAGCTTCCAATCAAGATGTATAAAAGATAAACAACATTGCCAATAAATTTTGCGACCATCTTTTTCTTAAGTTTCTCGATTATTATTGAATTATTTTATTAACGTGTGTGTGATCGCACACACACACACATACACATATACACATCTACGTAAAGTACGGCAGGAAGAACGGAGCACGCCGCGTGTCACCGCGAGGCGAGGTACGCGAACGGTTCGGTAAATCGCTCCGCGAGGACCGAACGAAGGCTGCCGCCGCGGCCGACGCCAAAAGCGCGTCTTTTCGCAACGAGGAGGCGTCGCGCGGTGGAATCTCGCGGGAGCACGTAACCGCGGTAAACGATCGAGACGCGTCAACGAGGATTCCCACAGTCACCCCGTGACCCGCGAGTCTTCCAGTTCGCGCAATCGCTACCCTCCCCCTACCCTCCCCGCCCTCTCCTGTCCCGCACCTCCATCGTTCCCCGTTGGCTCGTAATTGACCCGCTCGCTAATTTCCAAATGCTGCGCCGTTATTACGGACACGACGTTACCAGACGACGGAGGACAGGGGACGACGAGCACGAGAACGCGCGCGGCTGGCATTACGGAGGGTACCCTGGCGCCCGCGCGCCGACGGGGGGAGTGTATATCGCAAACGAGTGATTTGCATCAAATTGATCCGTTAAGTCAACAAGACCAGTTATACGCGCGCGCGCTCGCTCGCGCTCGCGGTGTATTCCTCTCCTGTTACCGTGTTTTACCACGGGTCCCGCTGTCTCAGCGCGCGCGCGGCCCGACGTTGACTCGTTGCGCAACCGGGACTGACCCCCAATGGAACGATTTGCTCCGCAACCGATCCTTTCTACCACGAAACTGCGAAAGATGATTGATGTGGGAGCGGTCTCCCGCAATCTATTTCGTTTCTTGTGTCGATTCGCGAACGAGCGAGCGAGGCGAACTAATCGTGCCCCGGCGAATGTGGGACCGGCCCGCGTCAAGCGGATTGTTGTACGCCAGTCCTGAATCACGATAAAATGCCGCGCGAACCTTAACAATCGATAATTAAACGATCGAGAGACGATCCTTTTGTGCTGCCTGCTCCTCCGCGCTGACTGAAACCGGGGATAATTTCGACGAGCGCGAATCTCGGTGCTGCAAAATCGTCCTCGTGCCTGTTCGACGAAAAAAATACGACGATTGGCGCGAAGTATCTTTTTCTTTAACCGTTCTCTGTACACGGTATCGCGAATGGAACTCACCCAAATTATACCGGTAATTTCAATCCTTCGCGAGGAGAAAGGTCGATCGCTGCTTCTCGTTTGCGCGCGCGATCGACGGTACACGACCGTAATTTTTCTCGGGATAACATCGGGATAACATCGGGGGACGAGAGGCGGTCGCGCGCGGGGCCGAGCTAATTATGCGTAAAGGAAAACGAAAGAATATATGCGCGGTTACGCGGTGCGCTATAAATATAAATCACGAGAGGAGCTCGCGGATTTGCCGCCAGATACCTGCCGGTCGCTCGTACGTACGCAACCAAGCAGAAGGTATCTGCCGTTCGCTTTATGGGTGAACGATTATGTATGTAGAATGAATAAATCACGAGTACCACCGGATAGCGTAGCTACCACGTTTACGCATACCGCGCACCTCTCGCGCGCGCGGAAGAGGAAGAAGTGGCGAGAGCGTTCCAGAGAGCCCACCGTCATTTCGCGCCGTGGCATACGCAGTATACGCACGAGGGGGGAAAATACGGTGATCCGGCCTGAAAAAAATGTTCCAGGAATCCTTTTGGTGGCGCGGAACGTGCTACGAAGAATTTATCCTTCCCCTCACTCTCCCGCGTCGTCCGCGTCCTTCCCTTTCGCGCTGTGCGAGGAAACCGCGCCGCCGCAGGATGTCGTAAAATCCGATGGTTCCTTATTTCCTGCATCGATCATACTTGTCCTGGATTATCCGACTCTATCACGCGCACCTTCGCCGCGGTTCGGACTGCGCGAATATATATGTATGTACCTATATTATACGTGTGTATTTGCCCCTCTCATACATATATCTCTTGTAATTACTATTCCAGCCGCGGTATATCGGGCGAGCACTGCGGAGTCTCTGGGCGAAGTTCGCCCAGGACGGTCGTGAAAAATAGAAAAAAGTATTAGTATCTTCGTGCACGAACTCTACGTGAACTCGCGTGCTTCCGCTTACGAACCGGGCGAAATTTCTCATTATCCAGTCTGCTCTCCGCCGATGGAATCGAAATTTCAGGAGAAAATGAAACATAAGAATATAATCACGGTTTTTAGTAATTATTGAGGTAGCCGCGCTGGCGAATGTCCGATTAAAGGATATTATCGGATAGCTCCATCTCGTTGCCAGATAATAAATATTTCTGTCACTTTTTTTTTCAAAAGCACTCCTTTGCAATCATTATTCAGGTATATTTATATCCCTGAGCGCAAGTCACTAATATATTCTTCATATCACTTTTAAATTATGTATTAATTGGTATTCCTTCCGCATGCGATCTTGTTCATTTGTTTTACTCGCTTGTAGAATTTTTCGTACTTTCCTTAATCGACGTGCTACGTAATTGTTTTACGCTTTTAATATGTTTCAACATTTCTCGTCGACGTTACAAAAACGATACTTATCAAATATGATTAGCGAAATGACAAATATACTCGTAAGAAAAATATAATAGCTTGAGAAAGAGTCTCTCGCGTTTGCTCGCAAAAAAGGTTGTAACAAGACATATTGCTTTACTACGGTTTCCGCGGCCCGACGAGCATTCATCTCGTGCATATTTTATAATTACAACTGCGCGATGTCTACTAACTTTGGCAGTTCTCCAAGCCGCGGTAAAAAGCATAAAAGAACATCATTCAGTATCTTTGTGCGCGAATGTCGCCGTCACGATGTATACTCACGTTTGTGAACTTTACGAAGGGTCTGCTATTATCCGGTCGGTTCTACTCGGCGAAGAAATTAAGTCTCGAACGAAGCAAGCCAGCGCAATGAAGTCGTGTGTCTTTAATGATATGCACCTCGCCGTGGAAGACTTGGTCCTTGTAAAATGGTTGTGCTATTGTCTGTTAAAGAAGTGACCGGGTCTCACGAATATTTACTCTGCACTCGCCTCATAATTACGACTTCATTGCACCAGTCGCGTTGCCCAATGGACCGGCTTTAACGATCGCGAACATTCCGCGTGTAACGGCGGCATATCGCGCATCGCAATAAAAGCGGAGATACGGTAAAATTTCTGCTGCAGTGACGGAACTAATCTGTCGCTACGAAAACCGATTTAAATTTATTCTTATATACCTATTGTGTTCTAAGGGAAAACAAAAATTTTAAAATAGCAGAAAAATCAATTTCTAAGTTTTAATGATTTCTAATAGAACAATTTTTTTGAAGTAATTTGTTGTTTTGTTGGACTAAAAAATAAATTGTAATTTTTTCTTAGCTGAAAAAGAGTGCGTGATTAAATATTTTGCAATTTACTCCGCGCTTTTCGTATAAACCCAAAATCTACAATATCTGCGTTATATACTAAGAATAACAATAACAACAGTAATGCTAACAACAACAACAACAACAATAATAATGCTATTAAAGTGCAAGATATGCAAGATGTTGTACAAATGTATGTAGAGAGCAATATCTCAAGAGGTAAGGCATCAGCAATAATCACTTACATGCCTAGACTTTTGATATAATTAATGTAACTAAAAATATTAATAATAATAAAGCATATGTATATAAATAATAGTATAAAATAATGAATAGTAATAAAAATAATAAAGCATATGTGCAGATACAAAACTCCGTATAAATAGTAAAAATAAAATCATAGACATTAATATTCTGTATGCACTAATATATACGTATAAATATATAGATATATGGAGACGTAAAGAATCGTGGAGTAAATGATAATTATATAATCGGCAATTAAAGAAAATATATTAACAAATATCAAGCAAAGATCAATAAAGCTTATAGAATAGAATGCTTAAGAATATAGAAAATATGAAAGTAAAATGAATACCATATACCTATTGAATTAGAAATGAGAAGCGATATAGCGAGAAGTATAGCTGACTTGAAAGAAACAAAAAGAGGAAGAGAAACGAACATCAGTAGGTAATGAATTAAAATATTTTACAGCGGAATAGAAAAACAGTCTGTTTAATTGTGCAGTAAACAGAATAGAACAGTAAGAACTGAAAGTAGGTATTGATTGCAAGTATGGGCCTCTTTTAGTTATTGTTAAAGTAACTGTCTTACAAGACAACATATCCGTCCAAATTTTCAAGATATTATACTTAAATCACTTTGTTTAATAAAATGCTGTAAGTATATAATGTTTGTAGATATTATATATTTCAGTAGAAGAACCATTATTATATACGAAACATTAAAGAGAAATTGTCTCGATTTTTATAACAATATAAATATGTCAACCCGATAATACCGCACTTCTTTTACGTTTTTTTATATAGATATACATATTTTTTGAATAGCATCTGTTTCATAATCATTACGACTGTTATTAGACGGGAAGAGAAACGAAGAGAAGTTTGGCCGCGCGCTGAATATAATACAAAAAAAAGGAAAATAAAAAGTGCGCGCGTAATATGGCTATTTTTAGACATCGCTGTTACTGACTTTTTAACTTCGCGAGTTGTTACTAGCCAACGTACCAAGACGGAGAAATTAAGATGCGGAAGAACCGAGTGGCTAAATGAAACCGTGTGTCTTTAACGATATGCTCTTTTCCAGAAGGAAGGTCGCGGACTTCCATCTGCATAAGGAGCGTATTGCGCCATGTGCTGTCCCGTATTATACACTCGCTCGAGGAGTATTCCTGTTTTTAAAGCTCTTCGCGCCGTCGCTTTTTAATTACTTTCATAAATTACGATTCTTCGGAGTCTTGACGCTACGCGCGTCGCAACTCCATCGCGCTTCACGAACTACGAACGTAGCATCTTTGCATCAACCGATAGAGCGCAAATAAGAAGTACGGAAATGATAAGCAATGATAGTAAGTTTATATAGTATGTATCCGGGCACTCATTTATTTTCGAGAAAGTGTTATAAAAATTTGAAATCGAATATTAAAACGTAATCGCATGTCTGATACACGTCTGATGTATGGAAACTATGGAAAGTATTAGTATAAAGAAAACATATAGAAAATGTAATAATAGTGCAGAGACTTTAGTATAAGATTAGCTTAAAAAACTAATAATAAACAAGTTTTTTGGTATAAATATCTACTAAACGAATATATAAACCACTTCTAAATTAATATAACTAGAACTTGTGCATCAATCTATTTTTGCATTTATTTCTTTTTTCAATTCTAAGACAAGATTCTACATTTGTACAACAAAAGCCGAAAATATGTAGAATCAAAGTGTGCTATCTGCGTATTACAGTTGCCATTATAGTGGGCGGTAATAAAAACTCATGGTAAATATGTTTCAGACTGTACGGCGTTGCTTTTTAACTTCGGGGAAAGCTCTTCGTTACAACGATGAAACGGAATAGAGCTAGCAGGATTTCCGCTGGAAAAAAGCTGCCATCGAAATAATACCACACGTTTGCTGTATCATCGTCATTATCTGAGGTTAGATATATTTTTTTACATTTTATTGCGTGCTTTTCCCGGAATATTAAGATGCAGAAACTAATAACATTGCGTCTGCATTTTTGGATTCTAATAACTACGATGAAATGGAATAGGATGCGCATAATCATTAAAAATCAATTATTTTAATATGTTTATTATAAGCCTATTTGTCAAATTTATTAATTAAAGAGATTTTTCTTAACTAAAAAAACAAAACTATTTAGTTTTTGCCAGATCTGATCGGTAATCGATTGAAATCAATTGCCTTTGAATTAAATTATGAGTAATTATTAATGCAATTTAAAATATTTAATTGGTTACAATCTTTCTTCGATAATTTCAAAGACAAAATTTAAAAAATCTTACAAAAGTTACGAAAGCAAAGCGTTTCAAGGTAATGTTTATAAATTCTCAGGTACCTGCCTATGCAGGTATGCTTAACTTCAAAAAGATTCCGAGTATCCTCCGTCATTTTTCTTTTGCGTCTTTTTCTCTCAATGCGTAGAATAAGAGGAAAAGCCAGTGAAGGAAAGTAATATACGAGTACCAAAATGAAGCCGCGTGTCCTTAATGATACGCGACGAAAAGTCGCGAATTTCCGGCCATGAGAGAGACGTATCACGCACTGTCTGCATTATAGTCACACGACCGCAAGAATATTTATTAATTCTCATTGCGTAGAGAATAGAGATAACGTCGGTACGGTCGGACGACGTTTTCACAAA
This sequence comes from Temnothorax curvispinosus, assembly GCF_003070985.1. Taxonomy (NCBI): domain Eukaryota; kingdom Metazoa; phylum Arthropoda; class Insecta; order Hymenoptera; family Formicidae; genus Temnothorax; species Temnothorax curvispinosus. The sequence continues at coordinate 193,389 of NW_020223858.1, read as the reverse complement.
ATGAAAGAGGAAGTGAAAGAAAGAAAGAAAGAAAGAGAGGTGGGTGAGGATGATGTGGAAGTAGAGAACGTAGAAAAAAGATAAAGAGAGGCAAGTCGAGCGGGAAAACAGAGGAAGTCTAAGAAGAAGGAAAGAGCTGATGGAGAGATAGAGAGAACGAGACGGAGATCGCCCGAGTTCTCTTCGTGAAGACACAGTGACTACCAATTCCCTCATACCCAAGAAAAGAGTATTTAAACGTCAAAGTGCTGACGTCATGACGGTGTGGGTACTGGACAAAGAAGAAAAGACATTGATGAGAAGAAAACGAAGAAGAAGAGACGAAGGAAGAAGAGAAAGTGGACGCGGTTCGAGAGTTTGTAACGGGCGACGAAGAGATAGAAAAAGAGAAGAAGAGAGAGAGAGAGAGAGAGAGAGAGAGAGAGAGAGAGAGAGAGAAGAAGAAGAGAGACAGAGAGAGAAAGAGAGAGGTAGCTCAAGGAACGGTAGGGGGATGCTTTAAGACGCTCAATATAAATACTAGAGGGGGTTGAGAAAAAGGGTTGCTTCCCTTCGGGCCGACGACGCCGGCCGGAGCGTGTACGGTCTTCGGAATGGTGAGGAGGTAAGAGAGGTTCAGCGATGAGGGAGAAAAGCGGGCGCGCGAGAAAACGAGAAGACGAAAGTCCATCGGTGGGAGGTGGAAGGAAAAGCGCGGCGGAAGAAAGACGGGGAGGACGGAGGAAGGTTACACGGTGGAAAGGTGGTAGATCGAGGAGGGTCGAGGGCGGGTAGCGGCGTCGAAGGGCTGCCGGGGTGGCGGTACTGGGGAGGAGCGAGGGGGAAAGAGGGAGAGTGGTAAGACGCAAGGAGGACGGGGGGCAAGGGCCTACGGGGCTGGAAAACTCACCCCTTTTCTTGCTTACCCTCGCTCGCTGTTTAATTGCATCTTACTTTCGAATTTTCCGCGTAGAGCTATCGATCGAGACACGCGAAAGGGGGTTCGTTTGCGTCTTATCTCCGACGGCCCTCGTCGTCTACTCTCCGCTCTTTATCCCCCGTCTTTTCCCCCGTCCCCCTTCTTCTCGCTTTTTCTCTTCGTTTCTCTTCTGGTCGGCCTCCTTGCACGACTCTGTCCTCTCCTTCTCTTTCTCTCTTTCTCCGAAGCGCGCGTTTGCTTTCTCTCTCTCCGCTGTCTCTACCCCCTTCGTCCTCGACTACCTCATCCACCTCACCCACATCAACCCCATTCGCCGAGAGAGTGAGAGCGTGAGAGAGCACCCCGTGCTCCGGCCGGGCGCCCACCCCTCGGCGGACTATTTAAAACTACACACAGCCAATGCGTAAGACGACGGACTGGCTCGACTCAGGGCCGACGAGCTCGTCGCGAATTTCTTTGCAGATTTCTACATTACAGTACACACGTTAGCATGATACATAGACTCGTAAAGTCATCAGCATGACATTAATTCTCAATTCTGTAAATATCTATTTCCTAATAATAACTTTCATCCCACGGTACGATAAACTACAATTGAGAAAATGATATAGAGAAAGAAAGTATGGAAAAGATGTGTACTAATTATGCTCAACCTTTACTTATATCTCATTTTTTATTCTGTACATTACTTTGTTCTAGAAAGAATATTTCAAATTTAAACGCGTGACTTTTTTATGATTTTTATGCTCGTTACGTACACGAGCTTAAGTGTGTTACTTATTTTTCGTGATAAATTCCCGTGTTATACGATCAATTTGGGAATCAGAGACGCGAATCAGGACATCGGCTGCAACGATGATTTTATTACACACTTAATTAATTTCATTAAAAATTCAGCTTAATTTTATTTAAGACCCGCTATAATATTTACCGGTGACGAAGTAACGAACTTAATTGTATTAATCATCAAGAAAATTTTGTACTATCTTGGACCGAATGCAAATTATGGTATCGTTCAACGACGTGGATAGCCGATGAATTATTAATTCGATGTAGAATCTACGTTTACGAAAATTGCGCAGAAACACATCACGATTGAATTCTTTTCTTTTCTTTTTTCGCAAAACGACTTCGACACCTTTCCCAGTCATTAACGAACATAATCACCGCGCATACGAGCGTTCGTTTGTCGTCACGCTCGCGAGCTCGACTAATTATACTCTTCGTAGAAAGATCGCGATCGACAAATGTTATCTTTCTCCTTCTCTCTCTCGCCCTCTCTCTCTCTCTCTCTCTCTCTCTCTCTGTTTGTCTGTCTTACAGCCTGTAGAGATTGTAACTTCATTGTACGACGGGAAAAAGAATCGGGAAAAACCCAAGACGCGAAACACACCGCGCGATAACGCGAGGGAGAGATTCGCATTCGCGAAATCGTCCTGGAGAACGAGTCCGAGGAGGTTTAACGAGCGGCAAAGGCGCCCGATGTTATTTTCGCCCCTTAGATTTTTAATCAATCCGTCACTGGTAGGGTAGAGACGGGGGTGGTTTCTTCCTTAGTTCCCTTCCTCGCTTCGTATTTAAAACCTCGGGGCTGATGAACGTTCCTCATGCCAAGCAGCCTGCCGTCCCCCTCAAACCCTCTCGATCCACCGCCCGCCCCATTTCTGCCTTCAACCCGACCCTCTTCCCTACACCACCCCCCCGCGCTCCTACCAGGGATTTCCATCCCCCGGAAACTCACGCACGCATACGTAGACACCAACACAGAGACACAAGAAAGAGAAAGAAAAAGAGAAAGAAAAAGAGAAAAAAAGAAAGAAAGAGAGAGAAGGCATCCCTCGATCCGCTTGAAGAGTAAGGAACAAGATGGAAATAAGGGAAGGCGATTTCGTAAGTATGTAACGCATCACGTGCAGTTTTGTCCTGTGCCATTACCTTTTCCGCGTTGCATTATGGGTCGGGTAGAATGGCGTGTTACGGACACTTAAACCTATCACACAATACAAAGGTACAGGCAATAGGAACACCGAACAGGGAATAAGACAGGCAACAGAAATAACCACATTTCAACTTACCGAAAAACTGTGTATTAACGCAATGGAATGTGAAATAAGCAATAGGAACAGATTTTCCGACGCGTTGGATTTCTATTCTCCATTGTCTGTATCTGAATTTAACAATCACGCAGTAATTCAGTTTTATTATATGTAAGTTGAAATGGGGTTATTTCTGTTACCTGGCTTATTCCATGTTCCTATTGCCTGTACCTTTGTATTGTGTGATAGGCTTTACGACGTGGTACACGTGAGCGTTACGTGAGCGTCGGGAGAGGGTGGCAAGAAAGGGGGAGGCAGCAGGGGTGATACACGTGTCTTGTGCTAGAAGTTATATTTTGTTTTAACACGTGGATTTTGACGGCTCGCTTTGACGCGCAATCTGCATGCAAGATAACTAAAGTATAAATTGCGCGTCAAAAAAGCTGTTAAAAACATACTTGTGTATACATATATTTATTTTACTTATTTATTCAAATTTATTATTCACTATGATTAAAATATATAAAACAATCCGTTAGATATTAATCAATCTTTACCTTTACAGGAATGCAACTTTAATTATCGATATGCTTAATATTATTATAATTCGTGAAAGTATATGTCATTAACAGAACAACACTCCATATAGATTAATTCTAGAATAAAAAGAGAGAGAGATAGATTGCCCCACACTCAGAGAAACGTTCGCCTCGTTCGCTTTTGACTCTATAACGATAATTTACTTCTCGAATAATTTCTCATTCACTCGTGTAACGAATCGCACACCTGTCCTGCACATTCATTTACGTAACGTAAATGTAATTAGTTATTAGTCGCGCCCGAAAATTTCTCAAAGGTGATCATCGCGTTTCACGTACGGTCGCCGACGTGGAGTATCGATAAAAATCAGGAACGCGTTATCGAAGCGATCCTGTGTTGCGTGCGTGGTATATACACGATGGGGGTTGGCATAGATTTTTAACTCGTACAATGGGCACACGCGAATGCGACCGCTGGCGTTTGCCCGATGTCTCGCGTGTAATTTCATCCCCCTTTCGCTTACGCGCGCGAACCCCACGTAGATTTCGCGACCGACGTTACCTATACACCCAACGTACATGTACACTATTAACCTCGCCGCCGACTTCGATTTCCTAACAAAGCACTTCGCGCGTCTGACTGAAACTTCCTCGTCCTCAGAAAAGTGCGGAGGGATTGCGATAAAGTTGATTCGTTTCGTTGTATATTTGAAGCGCCGAGAACGGCCGTCTAAGGCTATGAAAGAAACGAAAGAGGTGAGAGATCTTAAAAATCCAAGGAAACAATTTGTTAATTATTTTTACGGTAGAGTAGCAAAAATCATATAAATGGCAACGTTACTTTACATAATTTCTTTCTCTAATGAAATTTGTTTTTGTGTTACATTACAATTATTGATGATAGCTTTGACTAATATTTTGCAAACTTTTCTATATTACATTAAAGAACACTATTATTGCAACAAAAATATCAAATAAGAGATTTGTTGCAATTAAAGATTGTTGAGCAATTAATATTATGATTATGTGTATATAACTTTGATTATTTTTAATGACAATCATGCCCCTTTTGTGAAAGTAAAACGAGTGAGAGTAATCGCGCATTGAAACGTAAAGACGAATTTCCGACTTACAAGAGCATGCGTATCGCTCATAAACGAGATTCCAGGATTTCCTTGATACAGACAATAAAGCCGAAGAGATGTGAATTGCTGATGCATGACACAGACCGCAGTCCACATCCGGCATCATCGACCGGCCACGGTAGATGTCTTACCCTTCATCTCTGTTCATCTGCCCGCCTCCCGATCATTACATCAACGAAACTGCACTGTCCTTTTTCTTTTTCCCCTGGCCTTTGTTTAACTCTTGAGCATCGTTATCGCGAACGTTGTTATTACACTACACGCTGCTTCAAACATGTGTTACGTTAAATTATCTTGTTCTTAAAAGATTTGTATACATCTCTCTTGGATTGATATAAATATATATTATAATATTTAACATATTTTATAACAGATGTTAAACAATAGTTTTTTTCATAAAAATAAAATGTAAATACATAATACATAATTCTAATAAGTACTTTTAATATTTGGCATTCTTATAAGGAATTGCATAAACGTGATGACAAATCGCTATACGATATTTGCTGGCAGTTTCGTTTTACGTGAGATCATTGCGACAGATTTGCTACAAACATAAGAGCGTAGGTCACGGTACGGTGGGAAGAAGGAGAGGAAAGGAGAAAATAGGTCATGCAGTTTATGGGCGTTCGACGAACGACAAGCTCGAGTAGCGATGGCGCTCGTGTAATTCGTTGCCCACAAGACGCAAAGAAAAGTGTCACGACGAGAAAGTTGCCTTTTCCTAAAAACACTTGAAAACTCCGGATACCGGCGCGGGCCGAAGGGTACCCTTTAAGTCTTCGTACGAAGTTCGAGAAGCCGTCCGAGCAAATAGTAAATAACAAATAAAATCAACGGGAACGTCGGTCCGCGGGAATCAGAAGCGGAAAACATCACTGTCTGCTTTTTTGCGGTCTCACACGTCGAAAACCACGTAACGCCGCGCAAATAAGGATCGAACGACGAGACGAGACGAGAAAGAGAGAGAGAGAGAGAGAGTGGTGCGGGAGAGGCGTGCACGCGCAAGGCGTAGCGAAGTTAGAACCGAGTTAGATTCTCAACATCGAGGAGAGCATACTCTTGCGGGATAACCATAAACTCGATGAAGGAAAGAAAGAAGGAGCGGAGATTTATGTCATACTCGAGTGGTTAGTTGTAGCCGAACACTCGGCGCGCTTTACCGCGCTCTACTGGGCACTGCCGGGCTGGCACTTCCCCGGAACAAGAAGGGCCTCCAGTTAAATCTAAAGGCGAGTAGCATTGCTCCTAACGGCAGCAGCAAGTCGCCGCCGCCCGCCTATACGTTAACGTTTATCGTAATATTATTCTTGATTTCCATGCACGCGTTGAGATGCGTTAATGCGAATATCCCGTCAGTTAAACCCTTGCTTTTGTTGACTGTTACGCGTTATACCGCACATTAACGCGCGTATGGAAAACCGAATACATATCGTCAGAAGATAGACTGTCGCATTGATATCATTTCCTAGAAATAATGTGAATTTGAATCAAATAAATATGTAAAGCGATTTGTAATTATGTCCAATATAAAGCAGAATATTCGTATTATTTGTAAAGAAGAAAAAAGATATTAATATGGCGTTACAATCAATCGGTATTCTTGATGTAATCTTTGGACTCACAGGACAAGTAAACTTATTCTTCTCAAATATCTATCTATAGACAGACTGATTTAGATTTGGTCTTCTCTTTACACTCCGCGGTAGACGTACGCAGAATTAGATCGCGAAAATACGGAAGCGTAAAATACGCATATTAAATAAAGTCGCAAAACGGTCCTGCCTGAAGGAGCGAATTGCGCTGGAACCGGGCGACAAGCGTATTTCCGTATCAGCAAATCGAATAACGCGCGCCACCGCAGCGGTGTGGATAAGATAAGGCGAAAATATCGATTAGGAATAAGACTTAACTTGATAAGCTCTATACAATAATTTCTCGATGAATACTTAACGAAGTGGCTCGGCATTCCGCGCTATTTTCCTATCCTCGACAGCTCAAAATTCGAAACTATTCGAGTATCCAGTTCTTTCTTCGCATCTGATTCGTTGCGCTATGCCTGCATTCATTAAATAGCTTCTCGACCCCCGGTATGGGTCATAATGCACTAATGTTAGTCACGGTTAGATCATGTTGCGTCACGATCGCAATCGCAGTTGAGATAACGGGATGGTAGGAAATACCTTGATGACATTTTAGAAACGTATATACATGATGCCAAATAATTATCTTAGAAATGTTTGTCAAGACGAGACAGTGAGAGAGTATATAGGAAAAGAATGATACCATTTATTTTACCTTTCAGAAGCCTCTTTAAATTTCTATTAATTGTTACAAACTAATTTCAAATTTAAATAAAAACGTGAAAGAATAAGTGAGAAGTAACAGCTATTTGGATCTAATATTTGCGAGTAAGAAACTACGTTGTTTACGAAATTTATAAATAATGAACAAGTATAACATGCTCACATTCTGACAAAAGATATTGACAGAGGTATATAATACAAATTGATAAGTAAGGTATTGTAAAAATCCGATGTAAGCGAACGGGCGAGGAAACGAGAAGCGTTCTGCTGGAGGCTTAGCCTAAATCCGCGCGATCGTCCGAGAGAAACAAGAGAGAGAGAAAGAGAGAGAGAGAGAGAGAGAGAGAGAGAGAGAGAGAGAGAGAGAGA